>NC_065446.1:215443023-215750525 GCF_917563875.1 Diabrotica virgifera virgifera | reverse complement strand
ATTCCATATTACAGAAGATCGAGAAGCCTTCGCAATGGTGATCGCCAACGTCGGATAAATCTGATATTGCACGTGAAGAAGCAGAACGGTGTAACGATAATAACGGTGTTTCAAAACAGTATTACTTCGCAGCGTCATTCATTGTTAATAACCACAAACCACAATGTGAAAACTCTGATATATCTACCTACTACGGTTTTTCGTCTGAGGTCACATCAAATGTAACCAATCTATCTTACGACTTAAATTAGTACGAATTCGCAAGAATAAAGTTTCGTACGAACTCGCATCCAATGTAACCGCCGCCTTACAGACTAATGGGTTTATATTAATTCAGTTCTTTGGGATCTTTTCCTGGTTTTAGTAACATTATGATCTCTTCTACTTTCTATTGATTGGGAAAGTTTTCGTAAGTAGTTTCTGCATTAGATATATGTGTTATTTGATATTGCCATGATTGTCTTTTTAGTTAGGTTTTGTAGGATTTTTCCAGTAACAAGGTCATATCCAGCAGCCATTTTTAGATTGATTTAAAATACGTATCTTCCTTAAAATACATTAGTCATCAATTTGTTTTCGACCATATCTCGCTTAGTTTGAATGTATTTGACATTTAACAGAGCTCGTTTTTAAAGATCTTTTCAAGCACTATTATTCAATATTATTGAATTATAACTATGTAGAAGAATTATGAAGAAACTAAGCCCTTTGTTTTTTAATAAGTTTTAAAAATGTTTTATACAGTTTCTTTTATTAGATGCATAATTTTTAAGTTATTCGCAAAAAACCTTCCGAAAAGTTGCCCTTTTTCAATGAAAATGGCAAATTTTCAACCACGAATATCTCAAAAAGTATCGAGTTTTCTAAAAAAAAACATATAAGTAGAACACTTTTTGCTTATATGTAATTAGGTTTTCTAGCCACTTCTGTAGTTATTTTGACCAAACTATCTTCCGCCCCGATAAGGGCTGGGGACCAAACCCAATATAAAAGCACCATAGGATATAGGGTAAACTTTGTTTCTTAAGCTATTCCCTACTTACAGTGAAAAATAATATCAAGTAAATTGATGCAGTAGGATGGAATTCGGAGCCAAATACCCTCACTTACTGCATTAAGAATGAAGTAAATATTAATACAAAGACAGTAATAGGTACTACACAATTTCTATTTATTAAACAACTTTATTCTATAACTAAACATATACGTAACTAGTTTAACATAAATTACTTTTTCTACAACCGTGTTAAAAATGCAATTTTCAGCACTCCATAGGAGCGTTAAAAATGCTACTTTAAAGAACTAGTGCTTCAAAATTTTTAAGGCACTGCAGTTAAAAGTGAATTGTCAAATTGTGAAACGTCAAAATATTTATATTTCATTTATTAACATTAATATTAATAGTACAACTTGCGCAGTTTGAAAAAGGTGCTTTAAAAGGTTTTTAAAATTTAATTTAAACTGTATTATTGCATCTTTAACACGTTTGTAGAAAAAAACTATTAAAATTTGTTAGAAATTTGTTAGAATTAATGTCAAGAAAAATATAAAAATGAAATGTCAGCCAAGTTCAAGTAAAAGTTTTTGTAGATATTGTCCTGCAATTGAGAATGAATATAATTGTTGGTATATAAGACGTTTGTAGAAAAATTACTGTATGATATACGTGTTAAAAAGTACATTTTTAAGTCACTCACGTGAATAGCAGAATTCGCTTCGCTCATTCTGCAAACTTTCACATGCGTGCCTTAAAATTTTACTTTTAACACTTATATCATAAATAACTATTAACACAATTAAATAAATATTGACTAGTTAATAATAATATTTACTAATTATTTGCTGTATTTATTTAAATCCATGCTAATTTTAGTGCAATATTCTGCTTAATGGTTATTCCTAAAATAGCTCGTGACATCTTGCGGTTCTAGGTTGTGTTCTCCAATAGTGTTACATATGAATGCGATGTTTGCATGACATAAATTATTAAAACAATTATTTGCTGTATTTATTTAAATCCATGCTAATTTTAGTGCAATATTCTGCCTAATGGTTATTTCTAAAATAGCTCGTGTCATCTTGCAAATCTAGGTTGTGTTCTCCAATAGTGTTACATATGAATACGATGTTCGCACGACCTAAAAATACAAATAAATACAACATGTCTACCTATACAGTATGGTGCAAACGTTTGGAATAAATTCGATATTTCGTCAGGTCGATTTTTATTTTCATATTATGATTTTTTTACACACACACACACACACACACACACACATATATATATATATATATATATATATATATATATATATATATATATATATATATATATATATATATAATTTGTCAGATATCAAGATCTTAGATTCAGAAAGCAATTATAAGAAAAGACTGTTCCTCGAGATGTACCACATAAACAGTAATAAACGTTCAATTAATTACAAATCAGACACAAGTAGATTAAGCGAAATTTACTGCAATGTTTTAAAATTCGAAAAATAGCAGAATATTAAACAGATGGCTCGATATTGGAACTTTTGACCCTTAACACATGTGAGAAAAGATACCTGACTCAGTGCCGCCCTCGACGTTCTCGTGAAACGACATGCATAGCTTTAAGTTAAATTGCTTTATATAACATACCTACAACAATTCGTAAGTTATATCATTGTAATATTATGTTTGTACCTAACTGTTAGTTAATTTTGTAGTTTGTTCCTGATGAAGATGAAAAATTAATAAATACTCATCGAAATATCGAATTCAACAGAATTAAATGTAGTTTCAATCTAAGCCACAGACCGCAATTCCCGATAATTTCAACACTGTTTTATAGTGTTATAGAATATACTTGCACGGTCGATAAATACATCGGATTTCGAATCCAGTTCTATATATATATATATATATATATATATATATATATATATATAATATATATATATATATATATATATATATATATATATGCTTTCTGTTGTTTTCCGGGTTTGACTCCGCGTTGAATAATTTTGGTTTTGAGAAAAACCATTATTTTGACGAAGTTTCGGCAAGATCTCACTTGCCATTGTCAAGTCAGGTGGTTCCGCTTCTCGCTGCTGCTTGAAGTAAACTGAATTCTTACTCACGATACCGTCACTTATGTAGTTGATCCTGATGCTGCTGCTTGCCCTGCGCGAACTCGTGCTCTTGTTATTGGTCCGGTGTAGGTTGCAGTCGTCGGAGGGATGTTACGCGTGGATGTTGCGGCCTGATTTATTTTGGTCTTTTTCTTCAGTACCGTTTTCCATGTTGTAGGAAGCCGTTGCGCATCATCTCTTTGGTTTAAGCCGTTGGGATTTCTTTCAATTTCTATCGATTCTCTGATTTCCCGTTTTCTTTTTACTTCGATGTTAGCTAACATCGTTGTTTGGTTCAGGTTTATTGTGTGTCCTGTATTTGCGACATGTTGAGCCAGGGATGACGTGGTTTCTCCCCGTTCGATAGCATTTCGGTGTTCTTCTCGTCTTACCTGGATTCTTCGGTTGGTCTGTCCAATATACGACTTTCCACAATCCCCACACGGAATCTCGTATACACCTTGGCTTTCTAACGATATTTTGGTCTTTGGTGTTGGTAAAATAGTTGAGATCTTTCTGTCCGTATTAAATATCGTTTCTATGTTGTGTTTTCTCAGCACTCTCCCTATTTTCTCTGTCGTACCCTTCACATATGGCAGAATGGTTTTGCCGATCGGTTTATTGTCTTCTGTAGGGTCCTTATCTCTTCTTCGAGCATTTTGAGCTTTTTCGATGTTGTATGTTGAGAAGCCGTTTTTTCTTAACGCTGTTTTCACGTTATGCATTTCTTCATTTTGATGTTCTTGGTCTGTCAGTCTTTCGGATCTTGTAATCAAGGTTTTGATGACTGAATGCAATTGTGCAGGATGGTGGTGTGAAGCAGCATTTAGATATCTATCGGTATGTGTCGGTTTCCGATACACTGTATGGCCTATGTGTCCGTCTTGTTTCTTTATTATTAACACATCTAAGAATGGAATTTGATCGTTTTCTTCCAGTTCCATGGTAAACTGGATTTTATGGTGGATATTGTTGATGTGTTCTAAAAACCTAACCAAACACTGTTTAAATAACACTTATTTCATCTATAAGGAACAAAGATATAAACAAGTTGAGGGAGCACCGATGGGTTCCCCACTGTCACCAGTAATAGCGAACTTGTTCATGAAGGAAATAGAACAGCGGGCAATAGAAACAGCTGAATACAAACCCAAACTGTGGCTTAGATACGTGGATGACACTTTTATCATCTGGACCCACGGAGAAGAAAAACTAAAGGCTTTTTTAGAACACATCAACAATATCCACCATAAAATCCAGTTTACCATGGAACTGGAAGAAAACGATCAAATTCCATTCTTAGATGTGTTAATAATAAAGAAACAAGACGGACACATAGGCCATACAGTGTATCGGAAACCGACACATACCGATAGATATCTAAATGCTGCTTCACACCACCATCCTGCACAATTGCATTCAGTCATCAAAACCTTGATTACAAGATCCGAAAGACTGACAGACCAAGAACATCAAAATGAAGAAATGCATAACGTGAAAACAGCGTTAAGAAAAAACGGCTTCTCAACATACAACATCGAAAAAGCTCAAAATGCTCGAAGAAGAGATAAGGACCCTACAGAAGACAATAAACCGATCGGCAAAACCATTCTGCCATATGTGAAGGGTACGACAGAGAAAATAGGGAGAGTGCTGAGAAAACACAACATAGAAACGATATTTAATACGGACAGAAAGATCTCAACTATTTTACCAACACCAAAGACCAAAATATCGTTAGAAAGCCAAGGTGTATACGAGATTCCGTGTGGGGATTGTGGAAAGTCGTATATTGGACAGACCAACCGAAGAATCCAGGTAAGACGAGAAGAACACCGAAATGCTATCGAACGGGGAGAAACCACGTCATCCCTTGCTCAACATGTCGCAAATACAGGACACACAATAAACCTGAACCAAACAACGATGTTAGCTAACATCGAAGTAAAAAGAAAACGGGAAATCAGAGAATCGATAGAAATTGAAAGAAATCCCAACGGCTTAAACCAAAGAGAAACCAAAGACAATCTAAAAATGAAGATATATAAATTTAGATAACATTAAAAAAAAAGAAGTAGTCAAACGACATCTTTTTTGAGTGATTTAGTTTTGACATATTTCAAAATTATTACGTTTACTTTTATATTTTTTAAGAATTTCTTCATGTTTTTAAGTTGTACAATGATTTTGTAACCACGAGCAGTAAGTTCTTTTTTTTAATGTTATCTAAATTTATATTTAGAGAGGTTGGCATGCTTATAGCTTACATGTCAAAGAAAAAAAGTGATATTGTGCTGATGTGTGCTTTTGACCTGGGGGTGACTTTCACCCCCTTTTGGGGGTGAAAAATATATGTCCAAAATAAGTCCGGAAATGGGTAAACTAACTAATTTTAAGTAACTTTTGTTCTATAGAGCTTTTTCGCCAAGTCAACACTTTTCGAGTTATTTGCGAGTGAATATATTAATTTTTCAACAAAATAACCACATTTTTAGACGGTTTTTCGCAAATAACTCAAAAAGTAAGTATTTTGTCGAAAAAAACGTTCTTAGCAAAAATATAGCCTATAAAAAAGTTAAAAAATGGTGTACGCGTTAGGTCTCTGGATCTCGTAGAATTAGAGTTATAGCCAATGAAAAATAGATTCATATTCACCAAATTTACAATTGAATATTTCGACGTGAAATATCGAAAAAATTAAGCACTTTTTGGGGAAAACCCATTTTAACTTTTTTAAAGTGTTTAAAAGAAGCTTTATTTCTGTTTTTACAAAAAGGTTCTAGCATTAAATTTAAGCAAGTTACGCTCAAAATAAAGTTGGTCCCTTTTGTTTTTGCAAAAAAAAATCGGGAGGACAAACCCTAATTAGCAACTTAAATGAAATTAATCGTCACCGCTCCACAAATTATTTTACTTATGTTGTGTTTATATGATATGTAAGTTTCATCGATTCAAAGTGCTTATTTTTGAAAAAATTTGGTTTCAAAGTAAAATTTTTAAAAATTTAAATTTTGAAAAATATGCTTTTTTTCAAAATAACTTAAAAATTGTTAGAGATACCAAAAATCTCGAAAAACAAAAAAAGTCAGATTTTCTTTTTTGAATACCATGTATTTTTTTGTTTTTCTGTTAGACAAAAATTGATTAACATTTGGTGTTTCTAAATTTGCATAGATTCGTGATCATTGACTCGTTCAACCCTTTTAACTACAGCCCTTTCAATAGTAAGGACTTTGAACCGATGAAACTTACAGATCATATAAACAATATATACACGAGTCAATAAACTTGTGAAGTCATAACGATTAAGTTCATTTAAGATACTAATTAGGGGGTGATTTTCTCGATTTTTTTACCAAAACCAAAAGGGACTAACTTTATTTTGAGCGCTACTTGTTTAATTTTGATGCTAGAAATTTTTTTTTAAAAATAAAAAATGAAGCTTTTTTTAAACACTTTAAATAAGTTGTAATGAGTTTTCCCCGAAATGTGCTTCGTTTTTGGTTATTTCACGTTAAAATATTCCATTTGGAATTTGACGAATATGAACCTATTTTTCATTAGCTATAACTCTGCTTCTACTAGGTGTAGAGACGTGATGTATACAACATTTTTTTAAATTTTTTACAAGCTATATTTTTGTTAAGAATGTGTTTTCACTAGTAATACCACTAGAGGTCAAATTATTTCCGGAAATTTTTTTGAGATCATGAATATTTTGAAAATTTCCCGAGTCGCAGACGAGGGAAATTTTCTAAAAATATTCATGATAAAAAAAATTTCCGGATATTAATTTGACTTCGCGTGGTATTCGGTAAGAAAATTCCACACCAAATTTGCATTTGAAAATCCAAAGCTGCATGAACAGATTAATAGCGCGCCATAGCTTTGTCAGCAATTATTTAGGCTTTCAAATTCGTAATTTCTAAATTTCTACTCATTGTAGTTGCATGGGAATACCATTTCAAGATAGAAAATAGTATATTCTTCAATTTTACATAAGTTTTGAGTAACTACAAGTGATAGAAAATTATTTTTTGGCGTTTTTAAAACTAAACTACGCAAAATTGAAAGTACTGAATGGGAAAAAGGTAAATAAATTAGTGTCTAAATATTATATATATTTTATTAGACATAGAAACTTAATTGAAAACATTCAAAGTCCTGCATTTTCGCCATTAAGAAGAGAGGAGGTGTCCGAAGAATATAGAAAACATCTTAGCTTTGTAACTAAAATGAATCAAAACTAAATTATGTAACCAAATAAAAACCATTCTGTCAAAAATGTTCTGTTATTGTAAACGTCAAAAAATTTCCACTATAATTCGCTGTTGGGTACCCCACGCGCAAAAAATTTCCGACAAAATACCTCCGTTGCCATGGTGATCTGTCAAAATAACGTATTTTGATTGGTTCAAAATTACAGGTGCGGAATTTTCGACAAAATACTTACTATTTGAGTTATTTGCGAAAAACCGTCTAAAAGCGTGGTTATTTTGTTGAAAAAATGAACATATTCACTGCCAAATAACTCGAAAAGTATTGACTTGGTGAAAAAACTCTATAGAACAAAAGTTACTTAAAATTAGCCAGTTTATCCATTTCCTGACTTTCTTTGGACGAATATTTTTTCACCCTCAAGAGGGGGTGAAAACCACCCCCAGGGCAAAAGCATATATCGGCATAATATCACTTTTTTTCTTTGACTTGTTAGCTATGTGTATGCCAAATTTCATGTCAATCCAAGCGGTTCTTTAAAATTTAGAGGTTTTCCAATATTTTACCGTTAAAGAACGGACTAAATGTATTCCAGTGACGAAGAGTTGCAGTTTTTTTATTTGTTTTTTGGTAGATAAAATATTGTATGAAACTGTGCGTGAAGTACTTTTTGCGCACTTAGGCGATGTATAGCGCTCGGCCCGCTCGTGCTCTAAACATTGCGTGCGTGCGCAAAAAGCATACTTCACGAGCTGTTTTATAAATAGCTAAGTATTTCAGTCCGGATAAATTTTTTTAGATTATTTTGGTCATTCGGAGCAAAAAAGGTCTCTTGTAATTTTTCTCTAAAATTGATAGTTTTCGAGTTATACGCGATTTAAAATTTGAAAAATGCGAAATGACGATTTTTAAGGCTTAATAACTCGACTTAATAAAACAACGGCCTAATAAAAACTATTATTATGAAAGTCAGAAAGTCACCTAATCAAAGCTTAAAGCCCCCCCCTACAGGATCCTGAAGAAATTTTTGTCATTATTTTATTATTAAGCTGTTATTTTTAATTACATATCAACAATGAGCGCTAAAAGCGTATTGAGGCGGCCGTCAATGTGAGTGCGAGTAAGATCCTCCATTCCGACCGTCCAATGGTCCATCTCAGTTGCACTCACATTGACAGCCGCCTCAATACGCTCCTAGCGCTCATTGTTAATAATTAAAAATAACAGCTTAGTAATACAGTAATGACAAATATTTCTTCAGTACCTTGTGGGGGGGTCATTAATATTTGATTGGTGACTTTCTGACTTTCATAATAATAATTTTTAACTGAGTTATTAAGCCTTGAAAATGGTCATTTTGGCATTTTTCAAATTTTAAATCGCGTATAACTCGAGAACAATAAATTTTACAGAAAAATCACAAAAAAAAATCACAAAATACCTCTTTTGCTCCGAATGACCCAAATGATGTAAAAAAAAATGTCCGAAGTAAATTTTTTTTGTGAAGTTTTAAAAAAAAACGATTTTGTCCATTCTTTCACGGTTTTTGCTCTAAATTTTAAATAACCGCTTAGATTGACATGAAATTTGGCATACATATAGCTTACATGTCAAAGAAAAAAAGTGATATTGTGCCGATGTTTGCTTTTGTCCTGGGGGTGACTTTCACCCCTTCTTGGGGATGAAAAAATATATGTCCAAAATAAGTCCGGAAATGAGTAAACTGACTAATTTTAAGTAACTTTTGTTCTATAGAGCTTTTTCGCCAAGTCAACACTTTTCGAATTATTTGCAAGTGAATATGTTCATTTTTCAACAAGATAACCACATTTTTAGACGGTTTTTCGCAAATAACTCAAAAATTGAGTATTTTGTCGAAAAAGACGTTCTTAGCAAAAATATAGCCTATAAAAAAGTAAAAAAAAATGGTGTACGCGTTAGGTCTCTGGATCTCGTAGAACCAGAGTTATAGCCAATGAAAAATAGATTCATATTCACCAAATTTCAAATAGAATATTTCGACGTGAAATATCCAAAAAATCAAGTACTTTTTGGGGAAAACCTATTATAACTTTTTTAATGCGTTTAAAAAAAGCTTTATTTGTGTTTTTACAAAAAGTTTCTAGCATTAAATTTAAGCAAGTTACGCTCAAAATAAAGTTGGTCCCTTTTGTTTTTGCAAAAAAAATCGGTATGACCACTCCCCTAATTAGCAACTTAAATTAAATTAATCATTACCGCTCCACAAATTATTTTACTTATGTTGTGTTGATCTGATCTGTAAGTTTCATCGATTCAAAGTGCTTATTTTTGAAAAAATTTGGTTTCAAAATAAAATTTTTAAAAATTTAAATTTTGAAAAATATGCTTTTTTTCAAAATAACTTAAAAATTGTTAGAGATACCAAAAATCTCGAAAAACAAAAAAAGTTAGATTTGCTTTTCTGAATATCATGTATTTTTTTGTTTTTCTGTTGGACAAAAATTGATTAAGATTTGGTGTTTCTAAATTTGCATACATTCGTGATCAGTGACTCGTTTAACCCCTTTTAACTACAGCCTTTTCAATAATAAGGACTTTGAACCGATGAAACTTACAAATCATATAAACAATATATACAAGAGTCAAGAAACTTATGAAGTCGTAACGATTAAGTTCATTTAATATACTAATTAGGGAATGATTTTCTCGATTTTTTTACCAAAACCAAAAGGGACTAACTTTATTTTGAGCGTAACTTGTTTAATTTTGATGCTAGAAATTTTTTTTAGAAAACAAAAATGAAGCTTTTTTATACATTTTAAATAAGCTGTAATGAGTTTTCCCCGAAATGTGCTTCATTTTTGGTTATTTCGCGTTAAAATATTTCATTTGGAATTTGACGAATATGAACCTATTTTTCATTAGCTATAACTCTGCTTCTACTAGGTGTAGAGACGTGATGTATACACCATTGTTTTAAATTTCTTATAGGCTATATTTTTGCTAAGAATGTTTTTTCGACAAAATACTTATAGTCTGGGCTGATTATCGGAGAATAGGCCATTTTTGGGAAAAGTTATTTACCAGCAATTTTATTGCTGAAATCGAATTATAAGATCCAATATATTAATAATATAGGTATGCAAAGTCCTCAGATAATGTGCTACTTTTTTTATAAACAAAATGGCGCCCGATAATCGTGTTTTTTTCAATTATTGCTCTATAACTCCGAAGATTTTAACTTTACAACAAAAACACTCAAATAAAAATTCACTGCGATTAAATTCTGCATAGAGACGTGTTTTTCCCGATCTGCTCCGACGAAAATTTTCCTCGGAAAATGCGGGTTTTCCCAACAAAATCTTTAATTTTCAAATAAAGTTTTAGATAAGTAATTATCTACCAATAATTAAATAATTTGGTGACTTAAAACCTTTCTTGGTTTAGATTATAGTTCCAGAAGCTGGTGAAAATTAAACGAATATTTTAGCAACAATTCAATTGTTAATTAATAATTTACGGTCGCAATAATAACCAAAATAATTATGATACACTGATCAAACTTTGAAATCTTATAAATATGAGATGCCTATTTAATACTTTGTCGGACAAAATAAAATTTTTTTATTTTTTTGCATAATCTTTAAATGTTTAAAAAAAAAGATATAAACATATTAACGTTTCTCAAAAAGTTTTTATTTTATTAAAATTTTAAAAAATAGCTAAAATGCGCATTTCAAATATCTTGAAAATGAATGCTTTAAAACTTTTTTGCAACCATTTGCAAAAAAGTTATGAAACAGCAAAGTAAACATACGATCACTATGGTGTTTATAATTTTTTTTAATTCTTTCAAAGCGTAGAAGTGAGTTTAAAGTACAAGCTAATTATTTACAAAAAATAACGATTATCAGTTTAATGGTTATAGTTTAATTAAAGATTATAAATATATTTTTTTGTAATTTACACGCGCGAAAGTAGAGTAATACAGTACTGTAGCTAAAATATTCACCCGGAGGGACGATCGGCCGCGCGACGTAAACTTTTAATAAATAATGTATACAGTAGAAAAAATGAAAGAATACCCATGAACGAACATATAAAACACGCTGTATTTTCCTGTCACCGTGTCTCAAAGAAAATTGTCCAACGCAAGTACATGTAATAATAATTAAAACTTTAAAAGGGTAAACCCTGTAGTTGGCTGTATACCTTTGTTAAGACAACGTAGAATGAAGTAAACACTTCTGTTGTATATAGGTATATTATAAATTTATTATTAATATTAATTATTATATAATTATTAATTTTTTAATAAATTTATAATATACCTATATACAACAGAAGTGTTTACTTCATTCTACGTTGTAATAATAATTCTTACATGTACTTGCGCTGGACAATTTTTTGTGTGACACGGCGACAGGAAAATACAGCGTGTTTTATATGTTCGTTCATGGGTATTCTTTCATTTTTCCTACTGTATGCTGCGTGTCAGTCGCTTCGAGTGAACATTTTAGCTCCGACTCTGTATCAGGCCTACTTTTGCGCTAAAAATTACAAAAAAAGGTATTTTTAATCTTTGATTAAAATATAACCATTGCACTAATTTTTGACATTCTTTGTGAGTAATTAGATTGTACCATAGACTCACTTTTAAGCTTTGAAACAATTAAAACAAATTATAAACAACGGAGAAAACGTATATTTATTTTGCTGTTTCATAACTTTTCTGCAAATGGTTGGAAAATTTTTTTAAAGCATTCATTTTCAAGACCTATGAAATACGCATTTTAAGTATTTTTTAAAATTAGAATATAATAAACAATTTCTGAGAAATGTTAATTTGTTTATAACAATTTTTTTTTAAATTTAAAGATTATGCAAAAAAATAAAAAAATTATATTTTGTCAACAAAATATTAAATAGGCATCACACCTTTATAACCTTTCTAAGTTTGATCAATGTCTCATGATTATTTTGGTTGTTATTGCGACTGTAAATTGTTAATTAACAATTGAATTGTTGCTAAAATATTCGTTTCATTTTAACCGGCTTCTGAATTTATAATCTATACTAAGAAAGCTTTTATTTCATCAAGCTATATAATTATTCATAAATAATTACTGGCCCAAAAAAATTATTTGAAAATTCGAGATTTTGTTGGGAAAACCCACATTTTCCAAGGAAAATTTTCGTCGGAGCAAATCGGGAAAAGCATGCCTCTATGTAGAATTAAATTGGGGTGAATTTTTATTTGAGTGTTTTTGGTGTAAAGTTAAAATCTTCGGAGTTATAGAGCAATAATTGAAAAAAGTACAATTTGTCGGCGCCATTTTGTTTATAAAAAAAAGTAGCACACTATCTGCGGACTTCGCATACCTATATTAATAATAAATAGGATCTTATAATTTGATTCCAGCAATAAAATTGCTGGTAAATAACCTTTCTTTGTACTTTACTAATTAGACCAACGTATTATAAGTATTTTTTTTTCAAAATTTAAAGATTATGCAAAAAAAAGAAAACTTTATATTTTGTCGATAGAATATTAAATAAGCATCTCAACTTTATAATCTTTAAAAGTTTGATTAATGTATCATGATTATTTTGGTTATTATTGCGATCGTAAATTGTTAATTAACAATTGAATTGTTGCTAAAATATTCGTTTAATTTTCACCAGCTTCTGGAATTACAATCTATACCAAGAAATATTTGATGTCACTAAGTTATTTAATTATTGATTAATAAGTACTTACCTAAAACTTTATTTGAAAATTAGAGTTTTTGTTAGGAAAACCCGCATTTTCCGAGAAAAATTTTCATCGGAGCAAATCGTGAAAAACATATCTCTATGCAGAATTTAATTGCGGTGAATTTTTATTTGGGTGTTTTTAATTACGTATTTTTTATGGGAAATAAGCCACAATTTTACTAAAAAATGAATTTATTAACGTTTCGAAGCCCAAATCGGGTTTCGTTGTCAAAATACAAAATACTATTTATATATTTATATATAAATATATTTTCCCATAAAAAATACGTAATTATAAAAATGCCACAAGGAAATAGCTTCAGAACAACATTGGGTGTTTTTGTTGTAAAGTTAAAATCTTCAAAGTTATAGAGCAATTATTGAAAAAAATACGATTTGTCGACGCCATTTTGTTTATAAAAAAAAACAGCACACTATCTGCGGACTTTGCTTACCTATATTATTAATATATAGGATCTTATAATTCGATTCCAGCAATAAAATTGCTGGTAAATAACTTTTCCATGAGTTTTGCTAATTAGCCCCGAGTATTGCTATTTGAGTTATTTGCGAAAAACCGTCTAAAAGCGTGGTTATTTTGTTGAAAAAATGAACATATTCACTGCCAAATAACTCGAAAAGTATTGACTTGGTGAAAAAACTCTTTAGGACAAAAGTTACTTAAAATTAGCCAGTTTATCCATTTCCTGACTTTCTTTGGACGCAAATTTTTTCACCCCCAAGAGGGGGTGAAAACCACCCCCAGGGGAAAAGCACATATCGGCACAATATCACCTTTTTTCTTTGATTTGTTAGCTATGTGTATGCCAAATTTCATGTCAATCCAAGCGGTTCTTTACAATTTAGAGGTTTTGCAATATTTTACCGTTTAAGAACGGACTAATACCCTGTGGATTCGTTTTAAGGACCTCTTTTTGAGTATGTTTGTGCAAAAAAATCGAACTGGAATAATTTACCTAACGGGGCGACGATACAGCCTGGACTATAAATATCACGATTTGAACATAATATACAGTAACATTTAATGTCTAGAACCGGTTGTTTGTGTGAATCAACTTTTACTAAATAGCATTGGGAAGAGTACCTATACTTTAACTAGTTGGAGTCTACTTTTACTAGTAAATGTTGAATAAAATCTTCATTTTATACTTATAATCAACTTTTACTAAAACCAGCCGTTTCAGTCGACTCAAACTAGGAAAAGTCAACTCCAACTGGATAATCAATATGAACTGTAAAATATATAAATATTACGTACGTACCATTAACAATAGTTCCATGTTTAAAGTTCCAAGTGGTAATGCATTAAGCGTAAAAGGTCTTTGAGTTCTGAACAATACGAAGCCAATATCTTTTTTAAGACGTATATCAACCGTGTACCATTTTGAGCAAACTATATTGGTTGTAATGCTATCAGTCTGAAAATAAATGCAGATTTGAATCACCCAATAAAAGAGTTTGCCCAATAAAAACGGACTTAGCTTTCGTCTACGCTTATAGACATCAGAGTACTTAAAAAAAAATAGAGAACAAACATCACAGATGTAACTTATTATAAATATTATATAAACAGACTTACCCAAATAATAGCATAAAAACTCAGGCACTTGGGTGGGAAACAAAAATACTATTAGCTATGCAAGATGCAAGTACCTACATAACTTATTTTTAAAATTAACAACAGATCTAAGGTAGGTATATATATTACTGTCAAAGCTCGAATTTAAGGCATTCCTAGGTTTGACTAGACAATCCTCAGGTCTGACTGACGGTCTTAGTCAAAGCCCGAAATAAATTCCAGTCTCGGTCTTTGACTAGTCAAACCTAGGAGGGACTAAATTGATCAGGCAAAGGTCGAAATTTAATTTTATGAAATCGGCGTTTGACTAGTCAAACCCCGATCAGCTGTTAAAATGTCGTTATTTGTTAGATTACGTTTAATAAAACGTCATTTTTTAATTCTAACCCTTAAGTACTAACACCCCGTCTCTCAGACGGCATCGCTTGTTGAAAGTGGGATATTTCCCTTCCTAGAAAATTTTGAAGCTCACCCGTTTATGACTTTTTAAGTTGGATTGTTATTTAGTAGTATTGAATTCGGCAATTTGCCGCAGGTTGTTATTCGAAAGATACTTAGACTCAAAGTGTGATTTCCGTCTAATAGACGGGGTGTTAGTGTTTGTGCCCAGCTCGTCATTACACATAATGTGCCCCAGTTCGTCAAAAAACATCAAATAAGGGAATAAAGACTATGAGGAAACTCTTTTGAAATGGTTTGATGAGGTAGTAGACGACATAAGCGAAGAGGAATCAATTTGTGATGAAAATTTTGCCACTGACTACTATTGCTACATTCTAATTATAGTACCGGTCAGTTTTTTTTGGTTTAACATTTTTTTAAAACCTTTTTATTTTAATGTTTCTTACTCTTCGTTTAACTCGATTATAAATTTTTATCAAGATTGTTGAATTTGTTTAATTTTTATCACACTTTCTTTTCAGGAGTAAAAGGCACACAAGCAATCCTTCCATTCTGTTTTTTTTTTAATAAATACACAAAAACTAGATTAACTACTGTGTTTTTTAGATAATCAATACTTTCAATAAGTCATCGAGATATTTTTTGCATTAAAATATTTAAGAAAAACAAAAATTACCACTAAAATATTAAACCCGTCTGTCAGGCGGTTAGTTAGTGTTTACGTAATTGATTTATGATGTTAGTACTTAAGGGTTAATATATATAATTTTTATGTATATTGACGTAATTAAAATAAAAAAAATTAGTGTTTATCCTCACATATTGAGGCATTAGGTTGCACATTTATGCCTGGTTGCACCAACAAATCTTAAGCTCTAGCTTAGCTCAGCTCAGCTTATAGATAGGGGCGCTTGAAGTCTCACTTACGTTGCACAATCATTTTCGATTCTTTAAAATCCAATCCGCGTGGCAATCCATTGTGGCCAGCTGAAAATTGATCTAAGAGTCAATGGTGCAACCTATATGTTTAGTAAGCTGAGCTTAAGGCACGTCTTAGCTTAAGATCTGTTGGTGCAACCAGGCATTATAGTTGCACATTACGTTAGACCTTATACACTTACATAATTTTTATGAGCATTTTTTATTGCAGTAGCATTTTCAGTTAAGAGAATTATATAATATGCCACGATAGAAGAGGTGTGGACTAATTGCAAGTATGTATATACACAAGCAGCAAAAGAAACGATAGGAATACAAAAAAGAAGTAATAAACCATGGCTATCGAGAAGCATGTGGGAAAAAATAAAAGAAAGGAAACTACTTAAATGTAAAATGCTAAAAAATGATCTAAGAGATTGAAGCGTTTTACATGTTTGCTCATATGGGAACAAGGAAAGACTATCTATAAAAATACTGGGGGGTAAGAATGGGGCTAAAGAAGAAGAAGCAGACACATAAAGCCTCGTTGCGGGACGGCAGCTCATTTGTTGTGCGGGAGCTAGGTCGTAGATTCGTCAGGGAGGGTGAAGGGGTGTTAAGATGACTAAACTACCATAACAAATACAAAGGGTACTTACTCTGACTAGAGGATCTTTCTACTATTTAACAAAAAGGACGCCGTTCGAAACAAATCCTCTGGTTCATACCTGGGTACTTACTAAGACATTTTCTTCTCTTATGGGGTACCAAATGGGGAGACATTCCTCTCAGATTCCTCGTTTGGGGTTATACTAGGTAACTTTGTCTCAATACTGGCTTCTATGCCACATTCTTTTTCTTCTACTCTAAAACTTACACACAGTTGGATTAGAATTTAGTTAAAATTTTTCCAAAACAAGGTTACAGAAATAAAATGGTAGATACACTTACAAAACGTTTATTCAAAACTTTAAACTCTTACCAGGTTTATTCAAAATTTTACTACAAAAACAATGATTACAATGATTACAAACAAAACAATTACAATTGAACTTGTTGGGCAGTATATGTCAAATAAAATTTGAACTATTTATTTCAACACAAGATTTGACGTAGCTGTCAAATGTCATAAGTCACTGCCTTTTTTTACCATTATGAAAGCAAATTTCTTTATACAATTATTTACCAGCAATTTATCCACTTGAAATTTAGTAAAATTAAAAAAACGTATCATACCTTAAAAACAAAAAAAACTCTTCGTCACAGTCACAAACTACAGGGGAGGGGTTCATCAACAAACAGGGTCATCGAACTGAGGCAGGGGGCAGGGGGAGGACATGGCTTCACTTCACTCTTCAGACAATCAACTGGGGGTGGGGTGTGGGGTAGACATTCCATAACACAAATCACAAAGGGGGCTTCTGGGAAACTGGAAACAAAACATCACGGGACAGGAACGACATTTCTTCGATGAAATCAGGGCTTGACCATCATACATAACACAGGAAAAAATGGGCAACAATGCCGGTTTGTAGAACTGCGTGTTTGACTCTCAAGAGGCTTCGATTTTCCATTAAATCCATCACTATGTGAAAAAAATCCTCTCAGAGCACTCACCACACATTCAGATCTTCATAGCGACCATTCTACATTTTACCGGCGGGGAACAAAGGGACTACGCCCTAATTCAAGCGAGTACCAGCCGAGGAGATGCTATCACCTTGGGACGTAAAGCTGGACTCATTTGCGCTTCGCTCTGAAGCTACTACAGGGGAAAAGTACGACGGAAGTACCAAGCGATTTTGATCCTTAGGGATGCTTAGTTGACAAGAACTCAACTTTCAGTTCAACATTTCTTCTAGAAAGTTCTTCTACGCATCAGAACTGTACTTTTGTCAGCACTTCTTACAAATTGTAACACATTTGAAAAGTTGTGCAATACTTCATGGCTGTATACAGGGACGGCTTGGGATCTTATAATGATATTGAACTTCACAAAATAAATTAAAAAAATAGACATTCTTTTTGGGAATTGGGATATTAAATTAATGTTGGAGTTTTTTCAAACGCTACAAAGCCTCCGCGCAAAAGAGAAACCTGGATAAGATTATCCAGTTTTCGATAACAAACAGAAAAAAATCCAACATGGACATCTTAGGTGTGACAGGACAACAATATCAAAATATTTAGATAATGGCTAGTGGGGATTAAACAAAACAAAAAAGTCGTTAGAAATTGGGCTAGCGTGCCATCAATCGCCAGACTCTTTAAAGTCGAGTAGACTTAAATGTTTTATGACTCTACTAAGAACTGTAGGTGACAAGAGTTTCTGTGCCTTGGGAAAGAAACTAAACTTGTGCCCTGTGTGGACCTCGCTGACATCCACAGCAGTAACACAAGCGACATACTAGGGCAGACACAGCCTTATCACCTCGTTGCCTAACCGCGAGCGGTTCTCAAAAACTAAAAAAATATGACAGATATACATCTGCTCAAACTCAGCTAACACCTAGCGAGTTTCACGGGACATTTTGGCAACGGTTCTGCAAAATGAGGATTTAGACAATCCAGTCTAACACCTCAGTGAGACAAAATCTCACCAACAACTTACCTCAACAACTCATTCAAATAAGACAGGGCTAGACAAAGGGGTATATGACAACAACAAGGACTACAATCAAGACAATATTAACAAGGGGGGAGGGGGGATACGTGTGACAACGACAAAAGACCAAAAAGACTAGTATACTGGGTTCAAACAGGATATCAAACTTTTTAAACAAGACTAAGGGAAATGAACGCAACATATGATATAGAGAACACTACATCATTACGTTTTCACTCAACAGTCCAATCTAGGACATAAGAACCTTTCATGAAAGTTCACAAGACAACTCTCTCATTTTCAAATCACAAGCTGGGGAAAGACTTCATTTTCAAAACAGGGCTACACTTCACTTTTTGAAACAGGGGATAGACTTCATTTTTCAAGACAGGGGGGTTGGGCTTTACTTTTCAAAACTGGGCATAGACTTACTTTTCAAAACTGGGGGCATTTCATTTCTCAAGACTGGGGGTGGACTTTATTTTTCAAAACGGGGGGGCTACTTTTTCAAAACAGGGGATGAAAGCAACACACAAGGGAAAGACCAAAGGGACATTGGAAAGTATGACAGTCCTGACGAACAACCGCTTCCATTTATCGACCGAAAGCAAGCTTCACCTGTACTCAACGCGGCCAGATCCTAACCTCACCAGCCTTGTCACAGCTTCTGCTCTTGGCCTACTTTCAATCAACAAACAGAAGAGAGGTCAACTAACTATTCGCCAAAAAAATCAAACTCCAGCACGGACACGGGCTAACAAACAACACGGGCTAATAGACAACACGGGCTAATAGACAACACGGGCTAATAGACAACACGGGCTAACAGACAACACGGGCTAACAGACAACACGGGACAACGGGCTCCAAAATTTCCAGACAAAACAGGGATAGACAAACAAACAGGCAACAATATACTCAATGACTTCTAAATATACTCAGGGGCTTACAAACACAAACAATATTGAAATTTGGTTCCTATATGAGCTCACACTGGATAAGACATTTCTTGCTCCGACTACTAATGAAAGTGTTCACAGATAGCTGAACAACACTTCCTTCATCACGAGTATTACACTTGTGACATGTCAGATACAAAAAGACATACTTCATTCACGGGGGGACTTCAACTACTTCACTTCACGGGCTCTTTTTAACTAACCTCTGGCATCCTTTTGACACCTACAAAGATAGATTAGTCAAAAAAACAAGGGGCAACACAGACAAGGGGGGGGGCTTTTTCTTGAATAAGTGGGGGGCCTCTCGACGGTTTCCCTCTTCACTTCTTCATGAATAAGTGGGGGGCCTCTCCACGGTTTCCCTCTTCACTTCTTCATGGGGCCACTTCTCAAGGGGTGACTTCTTGAATAAGTGGGGGGCCTCTCCACGGTTTCCCTCTTCACTTCTTCACGGGGCCATTTCTCAAGGGGATGACTTCTCAATGGGATGACAAAACTTTCACAGACAATACGGGACTAAGCTCATACACGGACCATACCAACAACATTACACATCTACTCAAATGACCAAATCAATAAATCACAAAAAACGGTTATTCTGTAAAAAACTGTTGATCTATAGGAATACATGCAAAAAATACAACATACTGTTATACTTCATAATTGGATTCAATATTCAAAATATTTAACGTTACTTTTTACCAAAATTTTTCAAAAAAATTTTTACGTTACTTTTTTATTCAACTGTTTGTCTATATATTTCATCAATATTTTCAAAAAATTCAAATCAATGCTTTCATCATGGGTACAATATCAATACAATACAGTTAGTACGCTACAATAACATACAATTCTGTTCTACGATACTTACAATACAATACAATACCAGTATACATATGGGGTTACAAGTTAAATACACTATGATGTATGAAATGGTACATGCTCATACAATCAACAGCATGACCAAATCAACATCACAACAAAATGTGTACATACTTACACCTCTTTGGAAAAATTATTAACTTCTGCAACAAAAACTACAAAAATGGGCTCTTTCATGGGGACTAACAGACTGAAACAGTTTCGGGGGCACTAAAAGACATGAAACAGTTTCTGGGGGCAAGACAAGAGGAATCTGGGCTAAACTACATGGGAAGACTGGGGCGATATTTACTCAGGTCAAACTTCAGGGTGTACGTTACAAATGTAACACTAAGTGGGGGGTGGCTAAAGACATTGGGGACTAGTAGATAGGCTAACTACTAGTTGAACATGTCTACAAGCTAGACTTGTAACAGTGGGCGTACACAAAATATGACAAAAGTCAAGCTTCCATGATATCGGAAACACCTGCACCACAAACTGAGATCGGCTGCCCAAGGGGACGGGCACTGCCTAACAGTTGTAGTACAAATGAGACCGAAAGGAGGCTAAAGGGATATGGTAGTGGGCACATGCAAATGGGGTCTGAGGGAGGCAAAAAAGACATGCCCCACGTTCTAGGGCGACAGTTGAAGCGTTTTGCGTACAACTGGAGCCGGAAGGAGGCTAAAAATGAGTCGGCCTCACACGTTGGGTGCCAGTTGAAGCGTTTTGCGTACAACTGGAGCCGGAAGGAGGCTAAAAATGAGTCGGCCCCACGTTGGGCGCCATTTGAAGCGTTTTACATGTCTGCTCATATGGGAACAAGGAAAGACTATCTATAAAAATACTGGGGGGTAAGAATGGGGCTAAAGAAGAAGAAGCAGACACATAAAGCCTCGTTGCGGGACGGCAGCTCATTTGTTGTGCGGGAGCTAGGTCGTAGATTCGTTAGGGAGGGTGAAGGGGTGTTAAGATGACTAAACTACCATAACAAATACAAAGGGTACTTACTCTGACTAGAGGATCTTTCTACTATTTAACAAAAAGGACGCCGTTCGAAACAAATCCTCTGGTTCATACCTGGGTACTTACTAAGACATTTTCTTCTCTTATGGGGTACCAAATGGGGAGACATTCCTCTCAGATTCCTCGTTTGGGGTTATACTAGGTAACTTTATCTCAATACTGGCTTCTATGCCACATTCTTTTTCTTCTACTCTAAAACTTACACACAGTTGGATTAGAATTTAGTTAAAATTTTTCCAAAACAAGGTTACAGAAATAAAATGGTAGATACACTTACAAAACGTTTATTCAAAACTTTAAACTCTTACCAGGTTTATTCAAAATTTTACTACAAAAACAATGATTACAATGATTACAAACAAAACAATTACAATTGAACTTGTTGGGCAGTATATGTCAAATAAAATTTGACCTATTTATTTCAACACAAGATTTGACGTAGCTGTCAAATGTCATAAGTCACTGCCTTTTTTTACCATTATGAAAGCAAATTTCTTTATACAATTATTTACCAGCAATTTATCCACTTGAAATTTAGTAAAATTAAAAAAACGTATCATACCTTAAAAACAAAAAAAACTCTTCGTCACAGTCACAAACTACAGGGGAGGGGTTCATCAACAAACAGGGTCATCGAACTGAGGCAGGGGGCAGGGGGAGGACATGGCTTCACTTCACTCTTCAGACAATCAACTGGGGGTGGGGTGTGGGGTAGACATTCCATAACACAAATCACAAAGGGGGCTTCTGGGAAACTGGAAACAAAACATCACGGGACAGGAACGACATTTCTTCGATGAAATCAGGGCTTGACCATCATACATAACACAGGAAAAAATGGGCAACAATGCCGGTTTGTAGAACTGCGTGTTTGACTCTCAAGAGGCTTCGATTTTCCATTAAATCCATCACTATGTGAAAAAAATCCTCTCAGAGCACTCACCACACATTCAGATCTTCATAGCGACCATTCTACATTTTACCGGCGGGGAACAAAGGGACTACGCCCTAATTCAAGCGAGTACCAGCCGAGGAGATGCTATCACCTTGGGACGTAAAGCTGGACTCATTTGCGCTTCGCTCTGAAGCTACTACAGGGGAAAAGTACGACGGAAGTACCAAGCGATTTTGATCCTTAGGAATGCTTAGTTGACAAGAACTCAACTTTCAGTTCAACATTTCTTCTAGAAAGTTCTTCTACGCATCAGAACTGTACTTTTGTCAGCACTTCTTACAAATTGTAACACATTTGAAAAGTTGTGCAATACTTCATGGCTGTATACAGGGACGGCTTGGGATCTTATAATGATATTGAACTTCACAAAATAAATTAAAAAAATAGACATTCTTTTTGGGAATTGGGATATTAAATTAATGTTGGAGTTTTTTCAAACGCTACAAGATAGGGAACAAATGAAGAGAGAATATAGAGAGAAAGATAAAGAAGTTAAAAAAGTGCGAGAAACGACAAAAGACAATATAACGAAGAACTGATAATAGAAGCAGAAGCAGCATCAAAAAACAACGACATGGGAACTCTATATAAAACGACGAAAAAACTAAGCTCGCGCGGAAAAATGAACGTTGAGCATGTAAAAGACAAAAACGGGAAAATATTGAAGAATGAAAAGGAAATAGTTGAGAGATGGATCGAACATTTTAGAGAAGTATATGCCAACAGAATAATAGAACACGAAATGGAAAATGAAGAAATAAAGGAAGAACTAAGCTTCACCGAATCGGAATTCACAAAAAAAGAAGTAAGTAAAGCAATACAACAGCTGAAAAGAGGGAAAGCAGCTGGAATAGATAACATTACCACAGAACTACTGAAACCAGATAGAGAACCATCGGAAGAAATCCTGTATGCACTAATAAACAGAATATGGCAGGAGGAGAGAATACCTGATGATTGGAAAAAAGGTATAATTGTACAGTAATGTAAAGATACACAAGAAGGGAGATCAAACGAATTGCAACAATTGGAGAGCAATAACACTACTTTCTACAGTGAGTAAAGTCATGACAAGGATGATACTAGAAATAATGAAAGAAACTATTAGACCAGTTGTTAAAACCAAACCAAGCGGGCTTCAGAAGTAATAAAGCATGCACAGATCATATTAACACATTAAGAAACATTGTAGAACAAACAATAGAATTTCAGAGCAAAATCTATATAAATTTCATTGACTTTAGACGAGCCTTTGACCGGATTAACAGAGAAAAAATGTGGAAAATATTAAAGAGATATGGAATTCCATTAAAATACATAAGAATTATCAAAATGTTCCATGAAAACTATACCGCACAGATCATGCACAATGGGAAACTCACAGAACCAATCAACATAGACAGTGGAGTCAGACAGGGGTGTATTCTATCTCCAACCATATTTTTGATCTTAATCGACTGGGTCATGAAGAAGGCAACGAAAAATAAAACAGGAATTAGATGGAATGCTTTCGGTCAGCTTGAAGATATAGACTTTGCAGATGATATATATCTGGTGTCCGAAAAAAGACAACATGTGCAGAAAAAAACAGAAAAGGTGACAAAAGAAGCAAGAAAAATAGGACTAGAAATTAACACAAGAAAAACCAAACTTATGAAGATAAATACGGAAAGAGAAATGGGTATATTCATTGAAGGAGAAGAAGTAGAAAATGTACAGAATTATGCTATCTGGGAAGCAAAATTGACGCTAGCGGTGGAATAGAAGAGGAAATTAATGGAAGGATAAATAAAGCCCAAAATGCGTTCTATATGCTGAAGAAAACATGGGAGTCCAATAAATTAACAACCAAAACCAAAATCAGGATATTGAATACAAATGTAAAGAGCATTTTGTTATATGCAGCAGAAACTTCGAAAATAGAGAAAAAGATTATACAAATGTTCAAACATTTGTAAATAGATGCCTGTATATAGACGTATATTGTAAATAGACGAATATTGCAAATATATTGGCCAAATCCGATAAGTAACAAGGAACTTTGGAGAAAAACTAATCAAGAGCCGTTAGCTAAAACGATAAATAGACGCAAATGGAAGTTTATTGGACACACATTAAGTAAAAATAAAGATGATATAACCAAACAAGCCCTGGATTACCAACCAACTGGAAAAAGAAAACAAGGCAGACCAATGACATCCTGGAAAAGAAATATTACCAGAGAGCTAGAAGACAATGGGTTAACATGGAAAGAAGTGAAAGCCCTGGCCAGAAACAGATATGAATGGAGGGGGACTGTAGAGGCCCTATGTTCCAAATGGAATCAAGAGGAGTAAAGTAAGTATTTTATAAAACCTTGTCCTTAAAATTTAGAATCTTTTGTACTAATTTCTCTTAGAGACTTCTGGAACATCTTCGAAATTAAGAAAATTATCTTTGCATTCTCTAATTCAATTTCTTGAAAAAAAAATATGTTTATTGTTCAGTATTTCGGACCAACTCCGTCAAAAATTGTTTTATCAAATTACCTTATCAGACCCTAGGCCCATAAATTAGTTTAAAATCCACAAACTAATATTTTTAGTTCAGCGGAGTCGTTTTCACCAGTCTCGGTTGATTTCGAATCCCGGCAAGTGGTCTGACACTCTTACGAGACCTATAAGCAAAACACCTCTTTTTACCAAAATAAATAAGTATATTATTGACAGTTGTTTGCGTTTTAATTAATATTTATTTTATATAATTAATTCCGTCAACACACACCAAACGGAACATTATATTAGTGACCCCGAGAATATTTAGAACGTCGCGAAAATTGAAAAAGTTAGTGTTAATAATATTCTTTTGCCGGTTTTAAATACAGTGAACATCGAAAATGTCGGACAATACCAGTGCTTCAGTGCTTCAGGATAACAGTACTTCAGTTGATCGCATTTCAGTTAAAATCCCACCGTTCTGGCCCAACGATCCTGAAATTTGGTTCCTGCAAGTGGAAAATCAATTTACACTGGCAAACATAACAAGTGACGCCACAAAATTCAACTATATAGTTGCCAATTTAGACACAGCTTACATATTAGAAGTTAGGGACATTATTGTTTCACCACCAGCCACAGAGAGGCATGTAAAATTAAAGTCAGAGTTAATGAAGAGACTTGGTGCATCACAGCAACAAAAAATTAAAAGACTACTTGAGCATGAGGAACTGGGCGATCGAAGACTTTCCCAGTTCTTACGACATTTACAGTCTTTAGCAGGCACAACGGTACCAGACAATATTGTAAGGTCTCTGTGGTTAGGTAAACTGCCATCATCTACACAGGCTATTCTAGCTACTCAAGCTAAAGCTAGTTTGGACGCAGTTGCCAAGCTAGCTGACACAATATCTGAAGCTATAGCTCCTAGGGCCCAAATTTCAGAAGCTTCTAACGCTCTTGAAAGCACCATTGATAAATTGACAGCCGAATTAGCCGACATGAAAATCCAGCTAGCTAGCTTGTCGCAGGCTCAAGCACAAACACACACATACCGTCGCAACCGCAGCAACTCAAGACGCAGACCATGTCCTAGAGACAGTAGCTACAGTAGGGAATATAATAGTGACATATTATATTGGTATCACTACCGTTTTGGTGACCAGGCTCAAAAGTGCTCTCCTGCGTGCAAGCATCAGGGAAACATCGCGGGCAGTCGGTGAGTGCGGCATCCGATCCAAGCCCAGTCTCGCCGCCTTTACGTAACAGACTATGATACTAAAAAACAATTTTTAATCGACACCGGTGCCGATATGTGCGTTTTCCCGCGGAAATATGTACGGGGTGCACGCGAAAAGACTTCATACGAACTATACGCGGCCAATGACACTAAAATCGCGACATACGGTTATGTGAACTTGACATTAAACATTGGACTACGGCGTGATTTTACGTGGCGATTCGTAGTGGCGGACATTTCAAAGCCTATCATTGGAGCTGATTTTCTTTCCCATTTCGCTCTCCTAGTGGACATTGCTAACCAGTGCTTAGTAGACAGTACGACAACCCTTCGAACAAAGGGACTCGTTAAAGAGTGTTTCGACGGCAGCGTAAAGACTATCGCGGAAGTGTCGCGTTACCATAAACTGCTGCTACGATTTCCGGAAATCACGCGACCCGCCGGTATCCTGAAAGACATTAAGCAACAAACCAAGCACCACATCGATACAACAGCAGGTCCACCCGTTTTTTCGAAACCGCGACGATTAGCACCTGACAAACTGCAATGGGCTAAAAGAAGAGTTCGAAAATCTTCTACGACTAGGCATCATAAGACCATCAAAAAGTAACTGGTCTACTCCACTGCACATGGTCCCGAAGAAAGGTGAGGAATGGAGATCCCGCGGAGATTTTCGACGTCTAAACCAAAGAACAGTTCCAGATCGATATCCAATTCCACACATCGAAGATTTCGGTCAGTCGCTAGCTGGTAAGACAATTTTTTCTACAATAGATTTAGTGAGAGCATACAACCAGATACCAGTAGCCACCGAAGACATACCAAAGACCGCCGTTACCACACCATTTGGGTTGTACGAGTACTTACATATGTCTTTTGGTTTACGAAACGCAGGACAGGCATTCCAAAGTTTCATAGACGAGATTTTACGTGGTCTAGACTTCGCCTACGCCTACATCGATGACATTCTCATTGCGTCAGAATTCGAAGAGCAGCATAATATGTCGCATTTGGAAGAAATTTTCAAAAGGCTGAAGCAGTTTGGCGTTGTGATAAATCCAGCAAAGTGTCAATCAATCATCCAGCAACTTTTTTCGTCCGTGTATCCATCACGAGCCAGAAAGAATGACAGTGTCCAGCAAAACGAACACAGACAATGAAAACAACAGACTGAAGAGAAAAGCAAGATTTACCGGAAGTTATCAAGAAAGTGTTGGGCATTAGTGAATTCAGTGATTTTTTTTCTCCTCGTATAAACACTGCAATGTATTTTCTGCTATTTTCAATTTTCATTATATGATATGTATTACCTAGAGGCTTATATTTCTCGAATGGGGTGTATAGTGATACGCTTTAATTACTATTTTTGCTAATTTTAATTTTTATTTTTAATAACTTTTTCAAAATCAAATAATATGTTCCATTTAAAATTCACGTGCGTAGAATGGCCTGTTATTTTTAAGAAACAAAATATATCAGTTCTCAGCTTTTAAAAAAACCAGATGTTATACGCCCTTGTATGGGAAATTACCTTATCAGACCCTAGGCCCATAAATTAGTTTAAAAACTACAAACTAATGTTTTTAGATCAGCGGAGTCGTTTTCACCAGTCTCGGTCGATTTCGCATCCCGGCAAGTGGTCTGACACTCTTATGAGATCTATAAGCAAAACACCTTTTTTTACCAAAATAAATAAGTATATTATTGACAGTTGTTTGCGTTTTAATTAATATTTATTTTATATAATTAATTCCGTCAACACACACCAACGAAGCCCCTGGACTGTCTTTACTAGGAGAGGAAGAAACTTGTCAAACAATTCAGCCTTAACATTCAATGCCATAACGCCTTAACATGTGAGAATAAGCACTAATTTCTTTTATTTTAGTTACGACAATATAAAAATAATATACATTAAAATTAAAAAATGACGTTTTATTAAACGTAATCTAACAAACTACATTTTAATAGCTGATCGGGATTTGACTTACTAGTCAAACCCCGATTTCATAAAATTAAATTTCGACCTTTGCCTGACAAACTTAGTCTCTCCTAGTACCCCAGGTTGTGAGTGAAAAAACGTGATATAATTCAGGAATTTTTGAAACCTATCAGGTGTTGTCAAGGACGATGCCAGGAATAACTTCTACTAAAATGTGACCAAAAATATTGTGAGGTTTTTTTATTGCGATTTTCATTTGTTAAATTTGCAATTTTTAAAGATTTTTAATTTTGCAGCTTAGGATATTGATTCTAGAAAAAAACTTTTTAATAGAAAGTTGTAGTAAATTAAAAAACCTACAATTTGAGCTATGGTAAGTTTAATTTCGTATATTGCTTATTGCCAAACAGCCTGCGAAATTGCCAAAATGGCCGTTTTTTACAATTGCGTTATTTATTGTACAAATAATTTTTTTTATTTTTAACGCTTTAAAATGAAGATCTTTCAATTCCAAACATAAAAAAAATTGTAAGGCCGGATTAACGAATTTGTTGCTTAGATATTATAAATTGTTTATCCCAAGAGGTCAAATGTCCAAGGCTATAACTTTTTAAAAAAAATCGTAGAGAGTTGGTGAAATATCCAATCTCCTTCTAAAGAGTTATGTTTTCATATTCTGATGTAAACAAATGCGTAAAGCATTTTTAAACCTCTAATTTTTGGGTTTGAAAATAAGGGGGCAAATTTCGTTATAAATATTTAGAGCTGAAGCGGCCCTGTACATCCTATGAGTTTTTAACTTACAGACTATTGTTGCTGAAGACAAAACGAAGATTTACAAAAAAATATAAAAAATTTCTACGACCAACTGAAGCCGAGCTAAATGTTGGATTTGAAAATAAGGGGGCAAATTTCGTTATAAACATTTAGAGCTGAAGCGGCCCTGTACATCCTATGAGTTTCTACCTTACAGATTATTGTTTCTGAAGACGAAATGAAGATTTATAAAGAAATAAATTTTTTTTACAATCAACTGAAGCCGAGATAATTGTTTCTTTTTTCTTAAATCGTAGTGCCTTTATTTATAACAATTAAGAAATTATTTTACAGTCATTGACTAAAGAAAGACTTATATTATCTTAAAATAAAAATTATTATGAAATATAGTTACATTTAATTTACTACAACTTTCTATTAAAAAGTTTTTCTCTAGAATCAATATCCTAAGCTGAAAAATTAAAAATCTTTAAAAATTGCAAATTTAACAAATGAAAATCGCAATAAAAAAAAAAGCTCACAATATGTTTGGTCACATTTTAGTAGAAGCTATTCCTGGCATCGTCCTTTACAACACCTGATGGGTTTCAAAAATTCCTGAATTATATCCTGAAATCGACCTACTTTTTAACCAACGGCCTGGAGTATAGGTTTGACTAGTCAAAGGCGGGAACTGGAATTTATTTCGGGCTTTGACTAAGACCGTCAGTCAGACCTGAGGATTGCCTAGTCAAACCTAGGAGTGCCTGAGATTCGGGCTTTGACTATAACATATACACAAAACCTAAGCACAAATTTTTAGAAAAACACGCTGTTGTTTAATAAGATATAAAGTAATTAACAATAATTACCAACGGTGTAGACTACACTAGTTCGATTAAAATAGCAGGATAATGTGAAATACAAACTTATTGTGAAAACGACAAATAGTAAAATCTTAACACAAATAAATAGGATGATAAAAAATACACACAGGTAAATAAAAACCTAAAGTTGTTGTTAAAAACAGTGCTGATAAAGCCGAAAAAATGCAGATGACAACGATATTTTAAATCAGATGGAGATGAATTGTTTTTATAAATGATATTAAAATAGTTGAAAATCTAAACTACCCATATCACTCACATAATATATGGCCGGCAATTTTTTGGTTCCCGAAATAACTTATTTTGTTTTAGCAGGAATATGTAGATGGAACTTAAATTATCCATATTCTTTTTGTGATTTTTGTGAAAGTTATTTCGGAAACCAAAATATGCATGCACCAGTGCCACTTATGTTTACTCTTTATTCCCGCTATTAAATTTATTTTACCAGATTGATTACTCGTTGGCCAGTAATGCAATTTATAATAAAAGAATAAAACCATCCAATGCCAGTCGCCAGTCCTGCAATCGTTTTTTCCTAAAATATAAATAAAATAAATAATATGTATAATTAGGACAGCCGCCGAAAAAACAAGTTACTGAAAGTAACTGAAAATAATTATAATTATTTTCGTTTTAGGCCGATAGAGTAAGTGAAACTCTTTTAATAGACTCTTTCACTCCCTAGGTACTTTTCTAGGGAAAAGTACTTTTCTCCCTAGGGAGAAAAGTACGACTTTGCTTTCTACAATCAGGTCAGGAAATGTACACTTTCGGTAGAGCAAGGTGGAAAACAATATTTGTTTGTCAAATAAACATTTTTTTCCTGTGTCCTGGCAATATTAAAACGTATTTTGAATTAAATAAATTACATATATTCTTATTTTTGTCTCAATTAATTTAATAAAAAAAAATTTTTTTCGACACCTGGTATACATAATTATGTTAATGTTTATAGTACTGAATAGAGAATTGAATGCCCTTTTAAATAAGATATCATATGCTCCCTATTCTCATTTAAATAAATCATCGATTACGTCATCACGCCCAGGTGGATGACGTCACTAGTATGATATATACGCCAAAAAATCTTCTTCTTCTTCTTCTTCTTCTTCTTCTCCTTTTATATAGGGTGAGGCAGATAACTGGCCTATTAGAAATATCTCGAGAGCTAAAGGCAACAGAATCATGAAAATTGGAATGAAGGGGTTTTGAAGGATGATCTATTAAATGAAAATATTCTCATCAATTTTCCACTTCCGGTTATACCGGAAGTTGCTTATAATTTCGTTTTTTTAAAGGGACAGTATATTTTTACATTTTTGGATTCTCTTCGATGTCTTCTTTTTTAAAATATGAGTTTTTGTAATATTATCTAGGGTAATTTAAAAGATAATTACGTTTTTTTATTTATTTCGTAGCAAAATTCACACCCTGTAGAATTGTAGTAGTTTGACATCTAAAACTCTGCTTACGTTCAAATGATTTTTAATATACTCTACTATTGTTAAGAATCATTAGTATAGCTAAATTTTTAATTTTAGTATACAGGGTTGGTCGAAACTCGGAATGAGCATTTTCTGAGTTTTCTTAAATGGAACACCCTGTATTTTTGTATTGTAGTGAAATGATATTTTATAGTACTTTTTTATTTCTTGAGCATTCCCTATACCTAACTGCTTTAATTTGTGAGTTATTGGTGATTCAAGCTAAACATTAATTGCAACAAAAAATACGTAAAATTTTATTAGGTTGGCCGTGAAAATACTCAATCCCAAATAATTTTTCAGAAATAAATACATATTAATCCAGACTGGTCCTTAAAATTACCAATATTGGTTTAGCTATCAAAATACCTACGTAGTTAAGATTGTTGGTGCGATTAACAATTAAGCACAAATTAAAGCAGTTAGGTATAGAGAATGCTTAAGAAATAAAAAAGTAACATAAAATATCATTTCATTACAATACTAAAATACAGGGTGTTCCATTTAAGAAAACTCAGAAAATACTCATTTTGAGTTTCGACCAACCCTGTATACTAAAATTAAAAATTTAGCTATACTAATGATTCTTAACAATAGTAGAGTATATTAAAAATCATTTGAACGTAAGTAGAGTTTTAGATGTCAAACTACTACAATTCTACAGGGTGTTAATTTTGCTACGAAATTAATAAAAAAACGTAATTATCTTTTAAAATACCCTGTATAATATTACAAAACCTCATATTTTAAGAAAGAAGACATCGAAGAGAATCCAAAAATGTAAAAATATACAGGGTGTCCCATTAAAAAAACGAAGTTATAAGCAACTTCCGGTATAACCGGAAGTTGCAAAGAGATGAAAATATTTTCATTTAACAGATCATCCTTTAAAACCCCTTTATTCCAATTTTCATGATTCTGTTGCATTTAATTCTCGAGATATTTCTAATAGGCCATTTATTTGCCTCACCCTGTATAGGCTGTTTTTATTTAACGGTGCCTTTCATTCTGCCCCTAAGTTGTCATTCCATCTTTTTCTTGGGCGTCCTATGCTTCTCCTGCCTAACGGTGACTTGTCCCTGGCTGTTCTTACTATCCTTGATTCAGACATCCTGCTTATGTGCTCATTCCACTCTTCTTTTCTGTTCTTTTTCAAAAAATCTTAATTTAAAAATAAAAATCGACCTGTTTCGGAAAATTCTAATAATGTTGTTTATTTAACTAATAATAAATTTATGCGTTACTTTATGGATGCAATGTATATCATCATCACGAAGCGCTACAACCCTGGATTGGTCCTGGCTGACTGTACAACTGTCTTCCAATTTGTTCGGTCTTCCATCAACCTAGGGTCAAATGAAATGTTTCATTTTTCGGAGATCTGATTTGATGTTATCTCTCCATCGCATTCTGGGACGTCCGAGTGGTCTTTTGCCTGTAGGAATCTCCTCTCATACCAGTCTTACAAGTCTCTCGTCTGTGCACGTGGCCTGCCCATCTTAGTCGCTGTGATTTAATTTCTTGGACAATATCGGTGTCATTGTAGAGTGCTTTTAATTCGATATTGGTTCTGATCCTTTATTGATGTATTGTGTTAATGTCGTGGTGAGGTACGAAAATTTTTCCGTTCAAAACGTCTGAGCTTTTTTTCGTTTGATTTGGTCATGATCTACGTTTCGCAACCATATGTTAGTACAGGTCTGACGATGGTTTTATACGAGTAGATTTTGATCTTGGAACTTCTTGTAAGATTTTTTGATTTTATAAGCTTATCCAGTGCGAATAGACAGCGATTTGCTGATTGGATTCTGTCTTTTATTTCTTCAGAAACATCGTTGTCACCTCTGATTACGGCCCCCAGATACTTAAAACGTTGTACTCTTTCGAAATTGAAGGTATTGACCATCACATTTTGTTCTATTCTGTCTCTTCGAGTCGTTCTATTTATACACATATACTTCGTCTTCTCTTCATTAATCCTCAGCCCTACTTCGCTTGTTGCTCCTTCCACCTTGTTGAAAATGGCTTTTGGGGATAATATGGAGTCTCCAACGAGATCAATGTCATCTGCGTAAGCTAGTAACAACTTGGGACCTTGAACCGATAGCAGTTCTGTCTTTATTTCGACCGACCTCATGGTTTTCTCTAATACAAGGTTAAAAGGTAGTGGAGATAACGCATCACCCTGTTTGAGTCCACTGTTGATTTCAAAGCTGTCAGAGAGTTTACCTATTATTTACACGTACTTTTGATATTCCACCCTCCATACAGAATTTAGTCGTCCGAATGAGTTTTTTTGGTATTGAGAACTTCGCCATGGCATTCCCTACTTGGCAATAGTGTTGCCCAAATGCAAGACCAAGACGAGACTTAGAGAGTCTTGGTCTTGGTCTTGCGCCAGTACACCTGGTCTTGGTCTTGGTCTTGGTATTGCGCTCCAGGTCTTGGTCTTGGTCTTGGTCTTGCAGCAAGAGTATTGCAAGTCTCGCAGTTGCCCATTAGCCTATTACATATCTTAGAACAACGTAACAGAGTAGGTCAATTTTAAGCTTCAATATCACAGCCACAGTAAAGACCAACCAAATTAACAAATATCTAAACAACTGACACCGGGTGGGGTTTGAACCTACGATCTAAGCGATCCGTGTCTATATTCCAGCTAACCAAAGTTTATACTTACGTATTTTTTCGAGTATTTGCCATTGACAATGTGTGATTTGAAAAGAATCCAATTCAGTGACAGATGTGCACAATATGAAGGGTCAGAGGGAAAAAGGATGAATGTAAATTTTTGTCATTTTGAGGTTGTTGTGCAATCTGTTAGCTTAGAAAGAGTGAATGGACAAGGGGAAATAAATATGATAATCGTCTTAAAATCACGTCACAAGATTGGACAAGGGGTAAAAAAATGAATATGTAACTTTGTTTTTCATTTTACCGAAAATGCTTGCAGATAGACATTCATCGTTCTTTCCCCTGGCCCTTCATATGTTAACGCCAGTTCTCATTTTGGTACCGAATACCAAACCGAGAATTATACACTTCTCCAAGAAATTAAGGCACCTCCTTAAAAATAGGTCATTTTTGATGTCTCGAGTTTCCTAAACCTGTTCTGATTTAAGTGATTTTTTATTATTATATAGCCTTATTCGTTAACAATATCGCTGTAATAATATTGTTGCTAGAAGTTAAATTGTCGTTGTATAGGTAACCGATAACTTATCGGTACTAATGAGTGTTCCAATCAAACTGTGTTTTTTCTCAAAGTTAGCATCGTCCTGTGGAATTTTCTAGCATTTATAAAATACTGAAATTAAAACCCAACTACAGTCTGATATTTTTTTTCATTTTGTTTTTTCATTCGCTAATGTTGGATAACAGTAAATTTGAGTATTTTAACAAGTAGCCATGTTTTTCATCAATACAGGGTGTTTTTAAATAAGGATGGCAAATTTTAAGGGGTAATTCTAAACAAACGGGTCATGCTACCGGTATGCGCGCCAATGGTGAATATTAAATTCTTAATTGTATGTCAAAAATGCGTAATAAATACCTCATAAAACCCACCAAATTTCATTTGCATATCTCGACCGGTTTTAGAGCAATAAAGCAAACTGTCAAATTATTTTTCGTGCAGAATTACCCCTTAAAGTTTGCCATATTTATTTAAAAACACCCTGTATTGATGAATAACATGGCTAGTTAAAAAAGTACCTAACTTTTTATTATCCAACATAAGCGAATGAATCAAAAAATAAAATGTTAAGAAAACCTGAGGCTATAGTTGGGTTTTAATTTCAATATTTTATAAATGCTAGAATATTCCACAGAGTGATGCGTCTTTGAGAAAAAATAATACTTTGATTGGTACACCTGGTGTACAATGACAAATTTACATATCTCGAAACAATATTATTACAGCGATATTTATACAGAATAAGGCTATATTATTATCAAACATTAAAATCAAATAAATAAAAAATCAAATTATCAACCACTTAAATCGAACAAGTTTAGGAAATTCGAGAGACCAAAAATGACCCGTTTCTTGAAATAGTGTGTATGTCAACCAAAGAGTAACAAAAGAACAACAGTTGATTGATAAAACAAATGACCAGTTTAATTTAACTACCTACAGAAAAAACAGCTATAAAGGTCCTTTTGTTTTCCATGTATTTCACTGTAAATATTTCTTTGTTGAATGCCTCGTAGACTAAATATTTGGGTATTTGGTTACACCGTATATTTAGCCGGCACGGCATTCTCTGTTCTAGTCTGTCTCCTTATCGTAATCACACTCAGCAGAAAAAATATACATAATAGTCTTATTATTCTATAGATATAGATCGATATAATTTGTCGTGTAGTCGTGTTTAAATTCCTCGAAAACTAATTAAGGAAAAAAAATGAACTACATACTTATTAGGTGGTGTATTTTTTATCAGTATATGACATATTTTTAAAAATTTCGATATATTATAGGTCTGGATCCCGCGTATGAAAAAAAATTGATTAATAGCAAGCTGAAAATTTGTTAATAGCTTAATGGTGTCTAGTCGGATAAACTTTGATATATGGGAACATTGGAACAGGGGCAGTTGTAATTGTGGAACAGGTTAAAAATTTGGAACGGTCAGACCACGAAAACGGCACATTTATTTTGTCCGACAGAATAGACTTAAACTCTCCGAACAGAGATTAAACTCTCATGCAAAAATCAGACTGTTATTTACCACCTGTCATAATTCCTGTCATTTGACATATTCTACATGTTCCACTCATTAAAACGCCCATTTGGTGATAAATAGCCGTCTGATTTTTGCATGAGAGTTTAATCTCTGTTCGGAGAGTTTAAGTCTGTTCTGTTGGACAAAATACATGTGCCGTTTTCGTGGTCTGACCGCTCCAAATTTTTAACCTGTTCCACAATTAAAACTTCCCCTGTTCCAGTGTTCCCATATATCAAACTTGCTATTAATCAACTTTTTTTCATACGCTGGATCCAGACCTATTAATTAATGAATAGAGGGCGGCTATTCTCAATACCTGGACCATTAATTTCAGAGCGAAGAATGTATGTTTGTTTATGGTATTGTTCGTAAGGCGCATAAGTCCAATTTTACAAATTTTTTTGCTTCTCATAGAGTACCTACCTAAGAAATACCCGAACTAATATACTTCATAAAACGACCCTTAGTTCTAATTGCAAGACGCAAGAGTCTTGCAGGCTTAGTCTTGTTCTTGCTCATATCTTGCACGGTAAGTCTTGGTCTTGGTCTTGCTCAAATTAAGCGGTCTTGGTCTTGGTCTTGCTAAAATGCAAGAACAAGACCAAGACTGCAAGACCAAGACTGAGTTTAGGTAACACTACTTGGCAATGTATATAGGTGGTAGGAAAACCACAGAAGCTTGGAGATTTATAAATTCTGCAAACAAGAATGATAAAGGAAAAGTACCCATACACAGTATACTAGGCCGGGCTGAAAATTTTTAAAAAAATTTTCTACACAGCTAGTTACAAAAATTTGGAACTAGTATATATATAATCCTATACTAAATTTGGGCCGGTTTAAAAAATAATTAACCGGGCCCCCCTGCCATTAAAGAATTTTTATTTTGTTAAGACATGCTAGGGGCTATTAAAAAAGATTTTGTTCTCGTATTCTATTTTTAAGAGAAAGAAAGATAATACAGTTGAGAGGAAAAAGTTCTTAAGCTTTTAAATGTCGTTTTAGAAGATCTAAACTAAATTTTCAAAGATAATACAGCGCTGGTCATCGACAAAAATAAAATTCGGAGAGAGGTTAAGGAAAACCGACAGTAACTCCAGCACGAGAATAAAACTTTAAAAAAGTCAATTTAAGGGCTATACTTTGATGAAACAAAAGATTAAACCATGGTCTTCGGAAACGCGGGACGAATTATGAAAACTGAAAACCATATTGCTTTAATTGAAGGACCCGGTAGTTTATATTTTGGGTACTTAGCTCTTAGCCTGTCTCGTGTCATAGATATTGTCGAAGGAATATATTCGATTTCGACAATAGTGGCTCTCGTAAGTGGGGAATGACAACATATACATGCTTTATATTGTAAATGTCATAAAACGTAATTAACTATATTATAGTTAACCATTTATGTACAGTGGCCAGAGTGGACCAAAAGACGTCAACTCGAGTTAACCTGTTAAGCACAGTAAACGATTATTGGTCATAACTGGGCAGGTCAATTTAACCATTTATTTCCTGAGATATTATTTTATTAAGTTTTTAGGTAAGTCGACTTAATCTAAATAGTACATAAATTTCAAAGATGGATAACGATACACATACGTATAACCTTGTCTAGAGTCCGCTCTCAGCTTAACTACTTATTCACAACATCTGAGAAGTCTATTTGTACTCATTCGTGCACTTAACCCATTTTGGCAAAAAATCGACTTGACCACTTATTTACTGGACTAACAGATTTAATTTCCCTGTTTTGTCCTGGATAAAGCAAGCAACGAGAAATACTAGAACCCACAAAATAAAAGTAATACATCCAATCAAGTAGCCCTGAGAATATTTTTTATTAAAAAAATTTATTAAATTTTGGTTTTGTTTCATGAGTAGCAATTAAAATATTTAATTAATTAATCTAATTAACAAGATGCTTGTCAATCTCATATCAAAGAGAAAATACAGAGCATAATAGTATATAGTATATGACTTGATCTCTTCCGCTTCACGGTCAGCAAAAAGCCACTTTTCGCTTGTCGTAATGTAATTATTTTCAAAAATTTGTCAATTATCCTAAACTATAGAAAAAATAAGATGTAAAAGAAGAGATGTAAAATGTAAAAAAAATATGATACGTACCCCTTTTAATACCTGATTTACGGTTACGGCACACACAATGCTCACTGCTAGAGACAATGTACCGATTGATCCCTTTGAAAATTCATCTAATTCAGCGAAAATTCTGAAATTTTAAAATATAGTGTATATGCAAAGGTACTTAGTACGTATAGATATGTGCGCCGCGCACTTCGCTCCGTGTGTGCGTCGCGTGTTTGTGGCGCCGACAGAAATTGGATCGTGATGCTCCGAGTGCGCGACGTTTGTGCGCCACTTGAAAACACGTACTAATCTAACGATCGCGCCACGAACGCTCAGCGCACACACGGCGCTAAGTGCGCGGCGCGCATATCTATACGTACCTTTATAGACAAACCCCGAAGTTCCGGCGCACCTAGGTTTGACTAGTCAATCCTCAGGTCTGACTAACGGTCTTAGTCAAACCCTGAAATAAATTCCATTTTCGACCTTTGCCTGAAGTGTTTTTAGTCAAACCTAGGAGTGCCTAATTTTTCAGTCAAACCTCGAAGGAAAAATAATCTGTTTCCGGCTTTGCCTAAGTGATCCGAGAAGCGACTGACAGACTAGGGATGGCGGTTTCGACAAAACACCGGTTTTCGGTTATACCGGCTTTTTTTGCTTACGGTTTAACCTGGCGGTTATAACCGGCCAAAAAAACGGTTTTTGGAAAATATATTTGGAAATCCAATAGGTTACAATGTTACATATACAATGCACTTTAGTTTGCGATACTCCACTCGACTCGATACTCGATATCAATATGATCAAAATTAGTACTATCGAAAGAACATCAATATCAATACAGAGTGTAACAAAAATACAGGTCATAAATTAAATCACATATTCTGGGACCAAAAATAGTTCGAATGAACCTAACTTACCTTTGTACAAATATGCACATAAAAAAGTTACAGCCCTTTGAAGTTATATATATATATATATATTGTTATATTTCTATTTGATATGAAAATTAAAATTTGATAATTATAAACAGAATTCAATTTAATATAAAATATTTTCAATTTTCTCAACCACGGGCATATAAATTTAGAACAACCTGTATACAACAAATTGTTATATTTAATTTTAAGAAGTGATTAAATAAGACTCAAGTGAAATCGTTAATAGGTCATTATCGTTGTTCGCGGAAGGATCGATCATTAGCCGATGCTAAATAAGACTAAGTGGAAATAGAGAATAGGTCATTAAAAATTTGTATATAGTAGAAAGTAATTTTAGAATGGGAATTAACTATTTTCTTTGAAATCCATTAAGCATATTTAGAAAGTTTAAAAATTGGTTTTGAGGAATACTGCGAATGAGAGTTGGTGGTGGAAGTTTGATTTGTGAATCTGGAAGGGATATTTAGAAAGTAGGGAAATGAATGACAAAGAGAGATCAGAATGTTTTGAGCTGTCGAGAAGTGAAGTCGAGTAGTAGACGGTAGTGTACGGAGAGTGAGAAAGCCGGTTTAGTTCCGTGAGTGTGGAGTATCTATCGTAGAACGAGAGGTAGGCCAGGTTGAGAGTAAAAGAACCTCCTTGAGCCAAGAGTTCCCGGTAGCTGATTGCAGTTTCGAAAAAGGTAGAACACAGCATCACGACAGAAGCAGGAAACGAGAGCTATACGAGTGAGTTTCAGAGGAGAACATTACTGGAAGCCAGGACGAGGTTTTGATTGCAGCCAAGGATAGCAGGAAACGGGTCTTGTGTGAAGACATTCTCAGTGCACCAGAAAAAGGTCAGTCTCATTTGTTTGGACATGAATGTATGGGTTTTTCGTAGTAAATACCACATTTAAATTTGAAGAAACATAATCAATAATATCAGAAAAGCTTCATCAAACTTAAATAGAATTGTTGCTGATAAATCATAATAGTTAAATGTTAATAAAAACTTTCAAATTGGAAATCAAAAGGAAATAAGATTCCCATGTGTCAATGTTATGTTTAAGAATAATAAGATATAGCAAATATTAAGCAGTGATTGCCATTTAAACAAAATAAACAATATTTTGATTACAATTGTAACCCATATGTGTTATTATTTTACTCTTTTCTTTCCTATCCCGATTAGGAACCATTAAGAAATACTTAGAAGCCACGTATGTAAGTAATTAATTTTATAAAAAGCCCTGAGATTGAAAACATATTGATGTGTGATTTGGTAAATTAATTAGATTATTATTAATGCATTGATTAAATTAAATGACATATAAAAATATTATCTCATATCAATAATCAAGATCACAACAACTGGCGCCCAACGTGGGGCATTGTAAAGTATTTCTAGTGGCAAATTTGAAGGATAGAAAGAGTAAAGCCGGTATTTGAAAATTTATATGCCTGTGGTAAAAAGTGAGATACTTACATTTGATAACATAAAATTTTAGATCTCTTTAGGTACAAATTTTACATAACTGATTTAATATTTTATTTTTACGATATTTACATTTGATATATTTATTGACAATTTATAATATTTGGGTGAGAAAAAGTCGTCTTGGTAACATACTAGTAAAATTTCATATTTGGCGGGGACAGTACTTCTTGAAAACAAATGTCAGTGACAAGAAGCCAAAGCAAGGACAACAAAAAACAAAAAGAACATTCAGACCAAGAAGATATTTTAGACACGACAATCATGGCATCAGAACAGCAAGAATTATCAGGAATAGATAAACTATTACAACTTATGCAACTCCAGTCACAAAAAATGGATGAAGCAAAACGAACAATGGATAAAAATCAGGAGGAAACAAAACTAGCAATGAAGGAAACACAGCAAAAAATGGATGAAACACAACAAAAATTGGATCAAAAAATGGATGAAACAAAAAGAATAATGCAAGAAAATCAGAAGGAAACAAAACAAGCCATAGAAGAGAACAACAAGAAAATGGAGGAACGCATAGAAAAGTATGAAATGAAAATTCAAGATAAAATAAAGGAGTTAACGAATGGCCAGAAAAAGGAACTAGAAAATTTGGAAAATAAGTTGGAAAATGCTATTCAAGTAGACAGAGAAGAAATGGAAAAAAGAATCACAGAAATAGAAAAACAAGTCACCGAAAACAGGACGCAACAGAATGTCGGAGAAAGAAGAGAAATGGTTATACATAGCACAGATGACGTGAAGATAAGGTTTGGCGGGGATGTAAGAAGATTACACCCAGTGCCGTTCATAAATAGCCTGAAAAAGAAAATACAGCACATCGGAAATTTCGAAACAGCAAAAGAAACTATCAGAAACCATCTAAAATATGAAGCAAGCCTATGGTTCGATTGCAAAGAAGAAGAATTTGACAGTTGGCAACAATTTGAACAAAAATTTTTGAATTATTTCTGGGGAAAAGTCCAACAATTGGAAATTAACAAGGAATTGCAAAATGGGAAATACAATGATAGGATGGGTATATCAGAAAGGACATATGCATTACAAATTTACTATAACGCAAAACATTTACAATATAATTACTCATCGGAACAATTAGTCGAACTGATTGCAAGACATTTCAAAGAAACGCTGGAAGACCATATCACATTGCAAAACTACAAAGACATAGATAGTTTATGCCAATTCCTACAAATAAGAGAATCACGTATAAGAGAAAGAAAATCAAGAAGGTCGCGAGAAGATTACAGGCCCCGAGAAACACAAGATTACAGAGATAGAAATCAAAATAGGAGGGACTATACAAGACGAGATTTCAATCCCAGAAGGGAAAACGAAAATAGAGACAACGGAAGAGGAAATTATGAACAAAGAAATAGGCAATGGAATGAGGACAGAAATCGAGAATACCAGAATAGAAACACCACACGCTCAAATCAAGAAAACAGAAATAATGGTAGGCAAAATGAACAGGGATATCGAGAAAACCGAAACAGATCCGACAGACCAAGAGAAAATAGAAGAGAAGTAAATAATACCCAGACAGATGAATATGACGGAGAGAGAAATTATGACGAAAATATAAACAACGATGAGCAACCGGCGTTTTTTCACGACGGCGCTCACTAAAAACCAAAAATCAAACAGGAATCTTTTGTAACCCCAAGGAGTTTATTAAATTGGCAGGAAACAACGAAAAGAAAAATGGAGTTAATTTAAAATTTGTGGATGGATTTATCAACGAGAAACCAATTAAAATTATGATAGACACTGGATCTGAAATAACATTGGTCAACAGAAAACTAATAGAAGAAGTTAACTTAACAAATTTAATTTACAAAATACCTAGGGTAAATTTAGTGGGCGCAAACAAACGGACATTGGCAACTATAAATGAAGGCATACGAGTAATGGTACGACTGGGTAAGAATATGTATGCACTACAATGTGTAATAATGCCAAATATGTCACATGACATGATAGTAGGAGTCGACGAATTGGCAGAAAAACATGTAGTAATAGATTTTAAAAATAATACGATGAAACTAACAGAAGAAAAAGAAAAGGAACAGGACAAGGAACAGGAGAAACAAAATACGGACGAATCAGGTAAAGAACAAACAGTGGAAATGAATTTGGCAACGAAGCAAGGACAAAGAAGAAAAGGGAGAAAAAGTCAGAAAAGGATAAAAGAAAATGAAACCTGTGGCTCCTCAAAAGAAGAGTTGAGCCCAGAAGAAGAAAATTTGAGAGTATCAGAAACAAAGGAAACCTGGGATTCCTCAAAAGAAGAGACGAGCTCAGGAGAAGAAGAAATAAAGCTAAAAAATGAAAGTGAAAAGAATATGATTGAAACAGTGGTATTTGAAGAGGAGGTATATGCAAACGAGGATGCGAAATGCACGGTAAACATGTGTGAAGAATCTGAAAAAAAAGACAGAAAATTGATATGTGGAGAAGGGAAAGAAAAAGAATTGCGGTTGATGTTAAGAAACTACGAAAATTTGATCAATGAGGAAAACAGAGTGGCTAAAAAGTACGAACATTCATTTGAGGTGAAAAACTTGGGAAATTTTCGATCAAAGACTTACCCGATTCCATACAAGTATCGACAAGAGGTGAAAGAAGAAATAAATAAAATGTTGGAAGATCAAATCATCGAAAGATGTGATTCACCGTATGTTAACCCGATTGTGATAGTAAAGAAAAGCAATGGAGAATTGAGATTATGTTTAGATGCCAGGAATATCAACCAGCACACTGTATCACAATATGAATCACCTCTAAACATCGAGGCCATTTTTGGAAGAATCACCGGGTCACACATATTTTCGAAAATTGACTTAAAACACAGTTTTTGGTTGATACCGTTAGCTGAAAAGTGTAGAAACTACACCGCTTTTTCTATTGATGGTATTGTCTACCGGTTTAAGGTAGTGCCATTTGGATTGCAGAGTGCTTGTGCTGCACTCGTCCGAGCTCTACATACCATTTTGAATCGCCATGAAGATTTCATAGTTCATTATATCGATGATTTATTAATTTTTTCACAAGATACTCAGAGTCATCTGGAACACATAGAAATAATTCTGAAAGAATTGGACACAGCGGGATTGAAATTAAACATTGAAAAATGTCAATTTTTTCAAAAAGAAGTCATTTATTTGGGTTTTCAATTGGACACCAAAACAGTAAGATTAGCCGAAGACAGAGTCAAGCTCATAGATGAATACCCAAGACCAACGAATTTGAAAACATTGAGAGGTTTTCTTGGCACGATAAATTATTTTAAAAAGCTGATTCCCGATTTGAGCCAAAAGGAAATCCCTCTGATAAAATTGCTTAAAAAAGGAATAAAATGGAATTGGAAAGAAGAACAGGAGGAAGCTTTCGAAACATTAAAACGAGAATTCTCAAAAGGAACGAAAATATACCACCCCATTTACAATTTACCTTTTATACTCCGAACTGATGCGTCCATACAAAAATTTGCAGGAGTTCTGTCTCAAATACAAAACGACCAAGAAGTACCGATATGTTTTATATCTCGAGTGACTAAAACACATGAAAGAAAATATAGTGTTACAGAATTGGAGTTTGCCAGTGTACTATATTGCGTAAACAAATTGAGGTTTTACTTATTGGGAGCAAAATTCACAATCGAAACAGACCATGCAGCTTTAGTACATATCATGAAGAATAGATTAGTAAATAATAGAATACATAGAGGCATTCTATTATTACAGGAGTATGATTTTGAGTTCCGATATATAAAAGGAAAAGACAACATAATAGCCGACGCTCTAACACGGGATGAGGACACCGGAAAAAAGGAAACAATTACTCTACAGGTGGGACTAAATAGATTAATACAAGAAGAAGGGATATATTCTTTAAATGAGATAAGGACAAACCAGGAAGACCTAGAGGAAAGAGAGAAAAGAAGAGGGGAAGTAGAAAATAACATATATTTTAAGAGAATAGACGGAAAGGAACTATATTTAGTGACACAGACATTGGCCGAAAAGATAATAAAGAAATTACATGAGGACAATGGGCATATCGGTAGCAGAAAAGTTTGGCTCGTTTTTAGGGAAAATTACATAAGCCGACAGGATTACCGCATTGTAAAGGAAATTACCCAGAAGTGCGATGTATGTCAAAAATATAAGAGTCGGAATTTCAAAAACGAAAATGTTGCCAAAAATATTGAAGCCCGAAACAAACTAGACATTGTAGCAATAGATATGTTAAGCGATCTAATTATGACCACAAAAAGGAACAAACATATTCTGGTAATGGTGGATGTGTTTTCAAAATACGTAAAATTATATAGTTGCCGCACCACAAAGGGGGAAGAAATATTAAGAAAAATCGACAATTTTATAGCCATAGTAGGAACACCAAAAAAGATTCTACTGGACAATGCAACGTATTTCCGAAATGATCGTTTCAAGGGACAACTTCGAGAACGAGGAATAGAGACAAATTTTGTCAGCATCAGGCATCCACAGAGTAATCCTTCGGAACGATTCATACAGGAAGTGACGAAATTTCTTCGCATTGCAACAGATGGTCAACATCGCCACTGGGACAGGAAAATGGCGGAAATAGAAAGGTATCTAAATACAATTCCGAGCACAGTAACAAAAGAGACCCCAGAATACATCATGAAGGGTGTACTGCCGATAAGGCCATGGGAAGACCAAGAGCCAAAAGAATATCAACAGGTGATTGAAACCGTACAGAGAAGATTACGGCGAAGCAACGAAAAATATATCCAAAGACAGGAACAAAATAGAAAAAGAAGACCAGTGACTTTCCAAAAGGGTGAAAAAGTACTCGTGAGGGCATTACGAGTATCAAATCTTCCTGGGGGCATTTGCGCAAAGTTGATGCCTGTTTTCGAAGGCCCGTATATCGTGAATAATGAAAATGGGATAAATAGTTATGAGTTGAGGCACAGGAACTCGGAAAAGATCCGAGGAATTTATAATATTCACGATGTATACAAATATCACGAATAAAAGACAGAATTACATGAAGTAGATAGTAAGTAGGATATAAGACGTAGATTAAAGTAAGGAAATATACAGGGAGTTGGTTTTGCCCTCGAGAAAATTTATTTAAAAATGCAGATAAATTTTATCGAATACAAGGCGGGGATTTGTTATATTTCTATTTGATATGAAAATTAAAATTTGATAATTATAAACAGAATTCAATTTAATATAAAATATTTTCAATTTTCTCAACCACGGGCATATAAATTTAGAACAACCTGTATACAACAAATTGTTATATTTAATTTTAAGAAGTGATTAAATAAGACTCAAGTGAAATCGTTAATAGGTCATTATCGTTGTTCGCGGAAGGATCGATCATTAGCCGATGCTAAATAAGACTAAGTGGAAATAGAGAATAGGTCATTAAAAATTTGTATATAGTAGAAAGTAATTTTAGAATGGGAATTAACTATTTTCTTTGAAATCCATTAAGCATATTTAGAAAGTTTAAAAATTGGTTTTGAGGAATACTGCGAATGAGAGTTGGTGGTGGAAGTTTGATTTGTGAATCTGGAAGGGATATTTAGAAAGTAGGGAAATGAATGACAAAGAGAGATCAGAATGTTTTGAGCTGTCGAGAAGTGAAGTCGAGTAGTAGACGGTAGTGTACGGAGAGTGAGAAAGCCGGTTTAGTTCCGTGAGTGTGGAGTATCTATCGTAGAACGAGAGGTAGGCCAGGTTGAGAGTAAAAGAACCTCCTTGAGCCAAGAGTTCCCGGTAGCTGATTGCAGTTTCGAAAAAGGTAGAACACAGCATCACGACAGAAGCAGGAAACGAGAGCTATACGAGTGAGTTTCAGAGGAGAACATTACTGGAAGCCAGGACGAGGTTTTGATTGCAGCCAAGGATAGCAGGAAACGGGTCTTGTGTGAAGACATTCTCAGTGCACCAGAAAAAGGTCAGTCTCATTTGTTTGGACATGAATGTATGGGTTTTTCGTAGTAAATACCACATTTAAATTTGAAGAAACATAATCAATAATATCAGAAAAGCTTCATCAAACTTAAATAGAATTGTTGCTGATAAATCATAATAGTTAAATGTTAATAAAAACTTTCAAATTGGAAATCAAAAGGAAATAAGATTCCCATGTGTCAATGTTATGTTTAAGAATAATAAGATATAGCAAATATTAAGCAGTGATTGCCATTTAAACAAAATAAACAATATTTTGATTACAATTGTAACCCATATGTGTTATTATTTTACTCTTTTCTTTCCTATCCCGATTAGGAACCATTAAGAAATACTTAGAAGCCACGTATGTAAGTAATTAATTTTATAAAAAGCCCTGAGATTGAAAACATATTGATGTGTGATTTGGTAAATTAATTAGATTATTATTAATGCATTGATTAAATTAAATGACATATAAAAATATTATCTCATATCAATAATCAAGATCACAACAATATATATATATATATATATATATATAGTGATTTTTTTTTTGAATAACGGCAATTCGGTCAGATGAAATAAAACTCTATTTGTTCTAGGTCTCAATATTTCGTCACTATTTGGTGACTTCTTCAGGAGTATATATATATATATATATATATATATTATTGTGTTTTCAATTTATCAATCAAAGACAAAATGAAAATTAAATGAATTTTTTTTTAAATAACGCGGGCACATAAATTTGATACACCCTGTATATTGATCTGTAAATATTTATTAGAATTTAGTTTGGATGTAAGTGGATTTTTTTTAATGAGCTTTCCGATGAACCATTAAAGACTTTTGTGAATAATTAAAGTGAAAAGGACGATGTATTTAGATTTAAAATGGAAAAAGATTGTTTATTACGGGAACTATAGAATCCACAGGTAGAGGTAATTATCATTTTCTAGAAAAGTGGTTTAAAAGAAAGTTTGGAATTTTAATATCTTTGTTTCACCCCGAGTAAATGTTGTAGGGTTTTCCGAAAGTAATTAGGATGGTCGGAATAATTTTGAAAATGACTGTTTGTTTGTCGAATCGAAAAGAGAAATGTTTCTGATGATTGGTAATTTGGAAGGGGAAAAGTGGTTTGAATGTTGACTGAATTTGAAAAAGAAGGCAGTATGTTATTGGCATCGCTGAGGAGCAGTTCGACGTTTTCGTGGATAAGTAGTTAGCAAGTACCAGTGGCTGTTTAATAGTGGAAAATAGTGTTGAAAAGTGGAACGAGAGACAGATCAAATTGAGACGAAATACCTCTTTGATTCTGTATTCTTGTGAGAAGGAGAGCAGAGAATTTTTGGAGTTCTGTTTGAATCGAGTACTGGTCAAAAGAGGCCCGGCTTGTTGGAGAATTGGTGCTGGTATGCTGATAGTTTTGAAGCTGGAGAACGGAGAGGGCTTTGATGAGTAGCCTTTAACATAGTCAACGAGGGAGAGCTAATTTGGGTCACGAGAAGAGATCAGAGTGAGTGAAGCAAAAGGTCAGTCAACTTATGTGAAAGATATTTTTATTTTCGGAAACTAAAATTTTGAGTAAAAAGCGTAGGAATTAAAATTCCAATATTTCAAAAAGTAAATAGGAAGTATAGCTAATCTTGAGAATACATAATTTGATTTTGTTTATTTTGTTGTACCAAAGTCATCGGGAACAAACCGATAAATTGTTTTTTTTTAACTAGAATAAATTTAAGTGGTAAAAATGTCATTCGGACATCTGTGTCCACAGGTTTTAGATTTGATAGATTCTTAGAGTATTGATTTTGATAAATAAAAGACAAATCTGTATGTTTATTTTATATTTTTGCTTTATTTCTTTTTCCTATTTTATCCCGATTAAGATCAACTAAGAGATACTGAAACCACGAGAGAAGATAAGTATAACGTAAGATAATTTAGACATTTTTTTAATATTATAAAAAGGCACCCTGAGATTTTTTATTCATTTTTATGTATGATTTGCGACAATTAAATAATTAATCAAATAAATAATAATTAATATAAAATTAATAAGAGGCAGATCATAACAACATGGCGAGCCAACGTAGGACATTAAAGTATCTCTGGTTGTGAATTTGAAGGGAATAGGAAACGGAAAAACAGGTGAAGGAAAATTTATTTGCCCGTCGGAAAAAGTTGATATATTTAAAATTTTTGAAATATTTGTTTGACTTAATTTTTTTATCTAGGTACAGTTTTTACATATTTATTTTATTTTGATTGATTTGAATTTTGAAATATTTAAAAATTTGTGGGATAAATTGAGTATATTTGGGGAGAGAAAAATTTTCATCTCGACAGCATACAAGGTATTTTCGAATTTCATATTAGGCGGGGATAAATTTTAACTACATGTCGATAACAACCAGAAGCAAAAGCAAAGAAAACAAAAAACAAGAAGAACATTTGGAACAAGAAGAACATATAGAACAAGAAGACATTTGCGAAACAACAATCATGGCATCAGAAAATCAAGAATTATCAGGAATAGATAAATTATTACAACTTATGCAACTCCAGTCACAAAAAATGGATGAAGCAAAAAGGACAATGGATAAAAATCAGGAAGAAACATCAAAAAGAAAATGGATAAAGTGGATCAAAAAATTGATGAATCACAACAAAAAATGGATCAAAAAATGGATGAAACACAACAAAAAATGGATGACAATCAACAGGAAACAAAACAAGCGTTAGAAGAAAACAACAGAAATATAGAGAGTATAAAAAAGGAAATGATTAAAAAAATCGAAGAGATTGCAGAAAAGAGCGAGAAACAGGAGATAGAGATTAAAGAAATCAAAATCAAAATGAAGGAGATAAAAAATTGTCAGAAAATGGAACTAGAAAATTTGGAAACCAAATTTGAAAGTGCTTTACAAGAGGACAGACGAGAAATAGAAAGACAAATGGAGGAAATCAAGAATCAACAAAATTCCGGAGAAAGAAGGGAAACGATTATCCATAGTACAGAGGATGTGAAAATAAGATTTGGCGGGGATGTAAAAAAATTACACCCAGTAATTTTCATAAACAATTTAAAAAAGAAAATACGATACATCGGTAATTTCGAGACAGCCAAAGAGACGATAAGGAACCATCTTAAAGATGAGGCGAGTTTATGGTTTGATAGCAAAGAAGAAGAATTGGACAAATGGCATAAATTCGAACAAAAGTTCCTGAGTTATTTCTGGGGAAAAATACAACAGCTAGAAATAAACAAGGAATTGCAAAATGGGAGGTACCATGATAGAATGGGTATTTCAGAGAAAACATATGCACTACAGTTATATAATTATGCAAAACATCTACAGTACAATTACTCATCCGAACAGCTGGTAGAACTGATAGCCAGACATTTTGAAGATACCTTAGAAGATCACATAACTCTACAAATTCTTACAAATACGAGAAGCAAAAATGAGAGAAAGAGAAATAAGAAGATCGCAAGATAATTATAGACAACGCGAAAATCGAGACTATATAGATAGAAGACGGAACTTTAGCAGAGATTATACAAGAAGAGAAAACGAAAATAGAGACAACGGAAGAGGAAACTATGAACAAGGAAATCGGCAATGGAACGAAGACAGATATCGAGAAAACCAGAACAGAAAAAACACCCGCACAAATCAAGAGGACAGAAATGATAATAGAAGGAATGAACAGGAAAATCGTGGAAACCGATACGGGTCCGACAGACAAAGAGAAAACAGAAGAGCGGTAAACAACACGCAAATATATGAATATGAGGATGAGAGACAAAGCGACGGAAGAAGAAGCGAAGAAGAACAGCAAGCGTCTTTTCACGAAAGCGCTCACTAAAAACAAAAGAACAAACAGTAATTTTTTGTCACCCGAAAAAATTTATTAAATTAGCAGGAAATAATGATAAAGGAAGTGGATCTAATTTAAAATTTGTAGATGGTTTTATCAATGAGAAACCGATTAAAATTATGATTGATACTGGTTCAGAAATTACTTTGATTAACAGGAAATTAATAGAAGAGGTTGATTTGACGAATTTGGTTTACAAAATTCCCAGGGTAAATTTAGTGGGCGCAAATAAACGGACTTTGGCAACAATAAATGAAGGAATACGAATAAAGGTTCGATTGGGGAAGAAATTTTATGCACTACAATGTGTTATAATGCCAAACATGATGCATGATATGATCGTAGGAGTGGATGAATTGTCAGAAAAATATGTGGTGATAGATTTCAAAAATAACACGATGAAAATCACAGATGGAAAAGAAGAAGAACCGAACATTCTGAAAATGGACAAGGAACATGAGAAACGGAAAAAGGAAAATGTAGACAAAAAACAAACGGTGGAAATGAATTTGGCAATGAAGCAAGGACAGGAAAGAAAGAGGAGAATGCAGCAGAAGATAAGTAAAAACAATGAAGCCTGGGATTCCAAGAAAAAAGAGATGAGCCCAGAAGAAGAAAAAGAAGAAAGAAGATGGATAAAAGAAAATGAAGATTGGGATTCCTCGAAAAAAAAAAGATGAGCCCAGAAGAAGAAAAAGAAGAAAGAAGAAGGATAAAAGAAAATGAAGATTGGGATTCCTCGAAAAAAGAGATGAGCCCAGAAGAAGAAAAAAAAAGAAAGAAGATGGATAAAAGAAAATGAAGATTGGGATTCCTCGAAAAAAGAGATGAGCCCAGAAGAAGAAAAAGAAGAAAGAAGATTGACAAAAGAAAATGAAGCTTGGGATTCCTCAAAAGAAGAGGTGAGCCCAGAAAAAGAAAAGGAAGAAAAAAGCTTGACACAGGAAAATGAAGCTTGGGATTCCTCAAAAGATGAGATGAGCCCAAAAGAAGAAGAGATCAGAATAGAAAAAAAAGGTGGAAAACATACAATTGAGACTGCGGTATTTAAAGAGGAAGTATGCAAAATGGAGAAGACAGAATACACAATAAACGTGTGTAGAGAATCGGAGGAATAAGAAAGAAAATTGATATGTGGAGAAGAAAACGAGAAGGAACTGCGTGCAATATTGAGGGAATGTGAAAATTTAATAAATGAAGAAAACAGAGTAGCCAAAAAGTATGAAAATTCATTTGAGACTAAAGACTTTCGATCGAAAACTTACCCTATCCCATCTAAGTACAGACACTGGGAAAAAGAAAGCAATTGTTTTTCAGGTGGGACTCAATATTTTGACACAATAGAAAAGTGTTGTTGTCGAGAGAAAATCATATTTTTGTTGCACTTAATAATACTGATTTTATCTCAAAACAAGGCGGGGATGTTATTGTGTTTTCAATTTATCAATCAAAGGCAAAATGAAAATTAAATTAAATTTTTTTTTAAATAACGCGGGCACATAAATTTGATACACCCTGTATATTGATCTGTAAATATTTATTAGAATTTAGTTTGGATGGAAGTGTATTTTTTTGAATGAGCTTTCCGATGAACCATTAAAGACTTTTGTGAATAATTAAAGTGAAAAGGACGATGTATTTAGATTCAAACACCAGTTCTTAGAAATGTGTATGGTATAATATATTATATAATATATTCTTATAATACCGATGAGCCCAGAGAGGTTGAAGAGGGCGAAACACATTTCTAAGAACTGGTGATTGGATCTTTGATTCTATTCAAAAAAATTTTTCCCAGCCCGAAATGGTGGATGTGTGAATTATTCGTAAGGGGATTTTTCCACATTCTCTATTTCATTTGTTTGATTTCGTACGAGTGGTCGTTAAACCAGTACCTGTGGATCATTTGATCACTGAGTGTGTTTCAAAGATCTACATCTTTTGTTTTTTCATATATATATATATATATATATATATATATATATATATATATATATATATATATAAATAAATAATTGCATTTCAGTTAGATTCGAACCCCACCGGTGCCTCGACTAGTTTCGACTCATGTCAAGTCGTCATCAGGAGACACTAGGTAGACAGAAAGAAGGTACGTCCGTGATTATACGGATTTATAAGATTTATTCTAGTTGTCGACAGGATTTACCTATTACGTAATATGTAGATAATTATTGCATGACATTTTAGTTAAATCTGTCAGAATCGTAATCAACCAAATATGAACAGGGTATTACAGTATAACGCTTTATTTGCAATTTGGTATAAAAACAAATCAATTGTGTTTATTGCATTTACAAAATGGTATTTTCTTTGATTTGTATAGTCTTATTAATTGTACAGATTATAGTCGTATAGATAATACGTAAACCATTTCTTTTATTATAGCGCCATCTATCAACAACTGGAATAAATGTTATAAATGAGTATAATCACGGACGTACCTTTTTCTGTCACTTCCAACTTAATGAGTTAGAAAGAAATCGAAAAACTGTGACACACTGAAAAAAGCCGTTGAGGAAAAGTATACCACAGTTTATATAAATATATTATATAAACTGCACCGGGTACACTTTTTTTTTACCAATATCGGAAGACGAGTGACAGTAAGTCACCGTCTTGTTAAAATTGTTTGACTAAAACGATGTCGGTATATACTATTAAAAAAAGGTGTCAAATTTCGCCGCCTTTAAAGCCGTTCCAGAATATAAGTTACTCTGACTATACCGTGGCTTTTAAAAGATAAAAGAAAACTTATAAGATATAATTGGAAAAATAGTTAGGTATTACATAATTCATATCGATGGCTTAGTGTGAAAACCTCGTATCTCATTTTTTTTTTTCGAAAATGACATTTTGGTGGTTTTAGTTTGAAAACCTTGTATCTCACGATTTACAACTGTTAGAAAAAATCCAAATACACTAGACTATTTTCTACAGCCGAAAAAAGAACCCACGTATATCAACTGCTCTCTTGATTTAGTGTGAATACCACGTATATTTATAACCAAGACTTTGGTACTTAATTTGGAGCATTTGTTTAAGAGATTCGACTTGGAGAAATGTTTTTTGTGAACAGCAAAAGGTAGGCCTGTGTACAGAAACATTTTATAAACCTTAAATTAAAAGATTTGTACTGTATCAACCTACTATTTGGAGGTGTGAAATAAGCTCTGAAAAATGAAAACCTCATAAGTAATATTAAACACAACCTCATTTAAGATGAAAAACACGTATATCAAGATATACGAGGTTATCATAGTTACTTGGGCAAAGGCTCTATATACTGCAAGGATATTTACGTGTTTTTCATAGTTAATATTTGTATTTCCAATTTAATAGAACCATTTAACACTTTTAGCTCTAGGCCAATATCAGATATTTATCTCAATGTGCTCGAATTAAAAATATGTAGCGGTAATTTTTGCTTTTAGGTTATATTATGCAGAAAATCAGTTTTTTGCCTCTCCTGTAAAATTGTAATTTAATGAGATACGAGGTTTTCACACTAAGCCATCGATATAGTGGTTCACGCACGTGGCCAGGGTAGAATCCAAACTTATTCATATAAGTCATCTGCGATTGGGCTATTTTATAAATAAATTTTTATAACACCACTGATACTTACGTGACGATATGAGTATGATATTTAATCCATTTATTTAGTCTTCTTCGTTGCTCGTTTTTATCATCCGTCTCGAAAATTTTGTGAAACTCACTGTTTAAATGCTGAATATGGTTGTGTAGATGTTCGGAAATTTCCCAAGGCAAGTGAATTCCAACTCCAGCTAAAATGGGAGTATTTTAAAAAGTATGCTATATATATACACTCATGTGCAAAAATATCGATCCACTTAAAAATTTGGTCAATTTGATGTCACGAATTGCCTAAACCCGTTGTCCGATTTAAGTGAATTTTTTACCATGTTATAGCCTTATTCATTAACAATATCGCTCTAATAATATTTTGTTAGACAGGTCAACTGTCATTGTATACTGGGTGTAGGAATCAAACTGTGTTTTTTTCTCAAAGTTCGCATCACCCTGTGGACTATTCTAGCATTTATAAAATACTGAAATTAAAACCCAACAATAGCCTCAGGCCTTCTTAACATTCTGTTTTTAGATTCATTCGCTTATGTTGGATAATAAAAAAGTTAGGTCCTTTAACAACTGGCTATGTTTGTCATCAGTACAGGGTATTTCTAAATAAGTGCGATAAATTTTAAGGGGTAATTTTACATGAGAAAATAAGGACAGTTTGCTTTATAATCATATGTCCGCAAACGCTTCGTTTCTGAGATACGGGATGTTAATTTTTTTTACAAACTGACGATTTATTTTTGCTTTAAAACCAGTTGAGATATGAAAATCAAATTTCGTGGTTTTTAAGACGTAGTTATTTCACATTTATTGACATACAATTAAGAATTTAATATTCACTATTGGCGCGCAAACGGGTATTATGACCGATCATATAACCCGTATGCACGCCAATGGTGAATATTAAATTCTTAATTGTATTTAAAAAAATGTGCAATAACTACGTCTTAAAACTCACCAAATTTGATTTGCCTATCTCAACTGGTTTTAAAGCAATAAATAAATCGTCAGTTTGTAAAAAAATAATGTGTGTGTACTTTGTTCTGTATTGCCTGAGGCTATAGTTGGGTTTTAATTCCGTATTTTATAAATGCTAGAATAGTCCACATGGTGATGCGAACTTTGAGAAAAAAACACAGTTTGATTAGTACACCCAGTATACAATGACAGTTTACCGGTCTATCAACAATATTATTACAGCGATATTGTTAATGCATAAGGCTACCACATGGTAAAAAATCACTTAAATCGGACAACAGGTTTAGGAAATTCGAGCATCAAAAATGACCAAATTTTTAAGTTGATACATGGTATACCGAGTGTATATACAGGGCGGTTCATCTTATCCGCCTCGGTGTCTGTACGGAAAACCACTCAATATTTTAAAAAAATTTCTTCACAGGTATATACAGGGCCATTAATACTACAATCTAAAAATAATGTAAATTATACAGGGTGCTCCAAAAAAGAGTGGCATATCAAAGTTATATTTTTTCTTATGGAATGCCCTATATCTGATGACGTTATTGAATTGACCTTAAAAATAAACTATACTTTCATAAGGGTTCCCTATACCTAAAGACAGGGTGTTTTGATTTATTCCGATTTTTATAGAAATGTAAGGTTTTAGAAAAAAATAAATATCTACGAATCTAAGAATCAGTAACAAATTATTTCTTGGAGCTTAATAATAGACTATTTAGAATACTTAAACAGATGCTTATTGTAACAGAATTTCTTACAGGGTGGTCAAAATATGAGATTGTTCTATTAACAAATTCAAGCTGTAATAATTTACTTATTTTAAATGGAACAACTTATATCTTAATAGTCTACCGCGTAGAAAATTTACTTAGCTTTCAATTTGTATTAGGGTTTCCTATACCTTTCTTTTTACAGGGTGGTCAAAATATTAGATTTTTCTATTAACAAATTCAAGCTATAATAACTTACTTATTTTAAATAGAACACCCTGTATCTTACTAGTCTATCGCGTAGAAAATTTATTTAACTTTAAATTCTTATTAGGGTTTCCTATACCTATCTCCCTTCATTTTTTAAATATTTAAAGATTTCCTAATTTGTAAGCTTTAAAAATTAGATTTAAGTAGGTACCTATGTTGTGGTTATGTACAACACATCACCAACACCGGCAATATACTTAGACAAGATACTGTCATTATCATTACTTTATCATGTAATCACACAGAGTGTTGTATTATTTTAGTTGATTTTGGCCTACATGTGAGATTGAATAAAATGTTTATATTAAACTGCACACCCTATATTAGATGCGTTATTCTGGAAGATATTTATAGTATATTAAGTATGGAGAACGGTAAGGGTTTTATACCGATCGAAGACAATTGTTTGGAGGAGGAGCGGGGCGACGACTCCAATTATTTTCTGAGATCGGTTACCCTTAACGTTCGACATGCTTATAACGTTTTTTGCACGATTGATATCATTATAAATTATAAAATTAAACATTTTCGTCATATTGACTAGTTTCATTCATTTTATCAAGATAGATACTTTGGTTGTTAGGTAGTAACTAGGGTGCATAACAACAATGGAGAATTGAGTTTTTATTTAGTTGTCAATAATTTTAAGTACAATTTTGATTATTAGAAATTAAAATATGAGCGAAAGTGAATTTGAAGAAATTGAACGGGCTTGGGAAGAAGGGTGTTCCGCAATTATTCCCGAAAAATCCAAAATCCGTTATCAAAATACCTACCAAAGTTTTAAAAAATGGTGCGAAGGCAAGAATTTAAGAATCGAAGAAAAGACTCTATTGGCATATTTCGTTCAAAAACATATGCAGTTGAAAGCTCCTGGAAACCTCTGGGCAGAATATTCAATGATTAAATCCACCGTTTTTCTTTATGATGGCATTGCTATTTCCAAGTTTTCAACTTTGATCGCGTATTTGAAGAGAAAAAATGTTGGCTATAGGCCTAAGAAAGCGAGCATTTTTACACGGGAGCAATTTGAAAAATTTCTGATGGAAGCACCGGATGAAGAATTTCTAGTTCACAAGGTAATATAAGCTAGTTTAGGTAAAAGAAATACTCTAATGAAGATTTTTTCATAATTTGTAGGTCGCAATGATATTAGGAATATCTGGTGCTTGTAGAGGAGAAGAATTATATAATATTACTATGAATGACATCCAACAAACCGATGGCTTAATGATTGTAAATTACCCAATACAAAAACGAACATCCAGCCTACTTTTACAGTCGTTAAGCCCAAACAAGTGGGATTTCATTAAATAATTTAACAAATTGTACCATAAGTTTCAATATTAATAAATAATTCGTTAGTTTTATTTATTCTTTCAAAAAATAAATTAAAATTAACAGATTTTTTAACTCGACGGTAAGTGAATTACTTACCGTCGAGTTGGAGTACTTACCGTCGAGTTGCTAGTAAATGTCACCTACTGACGTAAAATCTGTCACGGTAAACAGTCAAAAATGATCAATCGTGCAAAAAATTATATTTCATTCTGTATAAATAAGTATTTTCCATATCTTAAAGACGGTTAGTAGATTTAAGAAAACCACTTTTTTTGAATCTTTGATTCGCAATTACAAACAATTAAATGCAATGGCTACTATGACGAAAACGAGCCTATTGTACTAAAATATGTAAAAATGGGTATTTACAGAATAACATGGGAATTTATATTTACAGAATAACATGTGTATTGAGAATTTTTATATGGAATTTAAGAGATTTTAAATATCTTCCATTATAAAGAATTGAATATCGAGTATGTCATTTAAAATAAGCACACTCTGTGTGATAAAATGATAAAAATGTGAATTTTATTAACAAAAGTATCTTGACTAAGATATTTAAGTATATTGCCGGTGTTGGTGATGTGTTGTACATAACCACGACATAGGTACTTAATTCTAATTTTTAAAGCTTACACATTAGGAAATCTTTAAATATTTGAAAAATGAAGGGAGATAGGTGTAGGAAACTCTAACAAGAATTGAAAGCTAAGTAAATTTTCTACGCGATAGACTAGTAAGATACAGGGTGTTCTATTTAAAATAAGTAAGTTATTACAGCTTGAATTTGTTAATAGAAAAATCTAATATTTTGACCACCCTGTAAAAGAACGAAATCCTAATATAAATTGAAAGCTCAGTAAATTTTCTACGCGATAGACTAGTAAGATACAGGGTGTTCTATTTAAACTAAATAAGTTATTACAGCTTGAATTTCTTAATAGAACAATCTCATATTTTGACCACCCTGTAAGAAATTTTGTTGCCGTAAGCATCTGTTTAAGTATGCTAAATAGTCTATTATTAAGATCCAAAAGATCCAATAAAGAATTTGTTACTGATTCTTAGATTCGTAGATATTAATTTTTTTTCTAAAACCTTACATTTTCATAAAAAGCGAAATAAATCAAAACACCTTATATTTAGGTATAGGGAACCCTTATGAAAGTATAGTTGATTTTTTAAGTTCAATTCAGTAATGTCATCAGATATAAGGCATTCCATAAGAAAAAATAAAACTTTGATATACCACTCTTTTTTAGAACACCCTGTATAATTCACATTATTTTTAGATGGTAGTATTAAAGGCCCTGTATATTTCTGTGAAGAAATTTTTTTTAAATATTAAGTGGTTTTCCGTACAGAGATCGAGGCGAATAAGATGAACCACCCTGTATATGTACACCGTTACTAGACGTCAACACCCTTCGGTAGGGATCTATGGAGGAGTATCACCAAGCCGCAAGCCCTTATCCCTTGATGTACCGCTCCTCCATAGGCCGATCAGACGCCAATTTATTCCAGAAAGTGGTAGATTGTATTGAATTTTATACTAGGACGTTGGCCTTTTATTAATTTCAAATGACCGGGCTGGGGCTAGAACCACGATCGCAAATCCACTAAACTTGTCGATCGACTGCGCCTCAGCTAACTTGGCCGTCCTATCGAAAAATTATGCTAATTATTCTAATGTGTGCTAAGGACACAAATAATTTTATTCCATTAGTGCCTTCCACCCTATATATTGCCATTCTCATTTTTAATTGTTTTACCTGCATTATAGACATACAAAACTATACCAATATGAAGAAATGTTATTAAATAACATATCAAGCAAATAATCTCATTTTGTCAAAAATCGGTCATATAGAGTTTTGCCACACCAATACAGATTTAATAATACTGTTATACAGGGTGTCCGAAACTCTTCCGTCAAACGAAGACCGGAGTATTTCAAGACATTAATTTTAAGACAATTCAACCCAATTCACTTAGTCCGAAAATGCTTCCACATCAAAGAAACATGAAACGTAAATTACGTTTCATGGAAATAAAACACTGCTATACTACATTCGCTCTCGCGAGATTTTTTTTGACACTGACGTTAGTAATTTCTTTTTTGAAAAATTCAGTTGTCAGAAGTGACTGGAAATTACTACAAAACCAACGCACCTGCTCATATCCAATATTATTAATAGTAAACAGACATAAAAATAACATAAACCTTACGCCAATCAATATTTATTTATTTAAACCATTATAATGTATTGATAGCAAATGAGAAAATTATTTATTGTACAAAATAAAAATATTTTGTAGAAATAAACTTCACAAAATTTTATGAGATCAGTAGACACTCCCACTATTTCTAATAATTCTTCTTTTTTTAATGAAAGATTAAGTTGATTTGAGTTGATTTTAGCAGTTAATAGTGTGAGGTAGGACTTTTTGTGTTGTACGTTTCCTATTCTGAATGTCTCAAAAAAAATCTCGTGAGAGCGAATGTAGTATAAACAAATATACGCCCGGCCATTTATGAAACTCTCCGAAAATAAGAATGTGTCATGAGCATGAATCACACTCGTTTCATTGGTAGGCGGACTTTGAGATTTGTTTAGCAGTGTTTTATTTTCATGAAACATGTTTCACGTTTCATGTTTAATGTTTTCGTTTCATGTTTCTTTGGTGTGCGGCTTGCCTAAGGGAGCTGGAGATCTTTGACCATGGCGTCTTGGAATTAGTTTTTCTTAAATATCTCCAGAACGCATAATAACTAGAAAAACAAAAGCTTTATCTTCCAAAGATAAATCGATTTCATCAATTACCAGTTTCTAGTACCGGTCATAGGCGCCCGTTTTCGCTAGAGTAGAAAACATCTCAATTCTTAAATATCTCCAGAACACTGTTATTTAGAAAAACCTAAACTGGTACGCTTATTTATCATCCAGAGATAAATCGATTCCATCAATTACGAATTTCTAGTACCGGTCATAGGTGCCCGTTTTGGGTAGGGCAACTGGTATTTTATATCATAACTTTTTCGTTTTTAACTTCTAAGCATTTTTGACACTAGATTATAAAATTGTGAGGTATTATGGTACTAAAAGGTACTCTTGATTTAAGTCGGTAGGATGTACCGTTTTCTAGAAAAAATCGACATGAAAATTTTTCTTTTTTGAATTTGAAAAAAATATTAAAAAATTTTTGGAAAAAAACTGTGTATTTTACTGATGTAAGAAGTAACTTTTAGTACTAGAATACCCTATAATTTAATCATAATTTGTCAAAAATGCTTAAAAATTAAGCGACAAAAAAGATATGCGATGAAATAACCGTTGACCTACTAAAACGAACGCATATAACCACTACTAGAATTTCGCAATTCAGGAAATCGATTTATCTCTGGAAGATAAATAGGTGTACCAGTTTTAGTTTTTCTAAATAGAAGCGTTCTGGAGCTATTTTAAAAAACTGATTACAAGACGCCATATTTGAAGAGCTCTAGCTCCCTTAGGAAGACTTTTCGGACTAGATGAATTGGGTTAAATTATCTTTAAATTATCTGAGCAATCTCCTGTTTCGTTTGTTGGGAGAGTTTCTGGACACCATGTATAATAGAATCAGTGGCGTGCTGGAACTTTTCACAAACGGCCCGGCGATTTTATTGAAAAGCGGCCTCCCATCCTCATTTTACCTTCTATTATCAGGATGACTTATTCATTATTTATAAAATTAAAAAAGCAAAAATATAATTATTTTTAAATTAAACATAAAACTTGGCAGTCAATGATTTTTTTAATTTGCTATATTTTTTATTTAAGAGTAAGCAATCTTACAAATAATAAATAACATGTATGCCAATTTTAGATAGCCATGATGATCGCCAACATCCGGAACGGATAGGCAATTTAAGAAGAAGATGCCCGTTTTGTATGCTGTAAGGCAGAAACCATAATTTCCTGAATAAATATAATATGAATTTTATGTAACTAAGATAAAAGTAAAATAAAATTTTGAGAATTTTTCAATTATGTATTAAGTTGAATTTTAGTAAATCAATTAAACAAATACAATTGATTGATTGGTTGACTTACCTGTTAAGGACGGACAATCATAATTGTCCTATCTTACATTTCGAATATTTGTACCTATAGACCGGTCTAGTTAGACTCAAAAATAGGAGTGAGGCTACAATAATTACCATCGAGCTGAAAATTAGCAGGATTGTTCAAAATACCATCATAAATGAAATCTAAAAAGTCCTCATAAATCCGACCCCTGCTAAAAAATTTACGCGAGGTCAAAGGTCACCAAATATGGCTTTTAGCGATTTTCAGCGAAACGGTAAGTTTTATCGTAAAATTATCTCTAACACAAAATGTAGATTAGATAATTATCTATAAAAAATATCTTAATAGTTTTTTCCTAAGAGGCACTGGTTTTGAGATACAACGATTCAAAGAGTTGAAAGACTTCTAATCGTCATAATATATGTATTGGTACACCAGGTATATACATCACTGAAGCTGTAATACAAGTAAACATAATATTCTACGGTCAACTTAACTTATATTACACATAACAATATAAGATAATAAATATGATAATGTTTCTACTATACAGCTTGCGTTCTACCGAGGGATGCAATCCATAAGCTGTATTATATTACAGTGCCAACAAAAAAATCTTTACAAAGTGAATGTAACGCGAAAATAATAAGAATTATTTGAATTTTACGGCTTAATCCCAACAAAAATACACAACAAAATACAACAATGACAAAGTATTAACTTATAATAATTCTTTTTATTTATGCGCCTTAGTTCAATTTGCAAAGATGGGTTTTGTCGGAATAAACACGTTCGTCAGCTAATCTAATCACCCTACCTATTCTCTTCTCCGAAGGGTTTGAACATAATAACGAAAGATAAATTTCTAGGCAAAATGTTTATTGCTAAGTACTAATAAATACTTATGCAAATTACACCGTAATTTTCCTGGGTGGCGAAATCCTTCAGGTAGATGACACCCTCGAGGTATTCATTAGTCTTGAGCAGTGGTTCCCAACCTTTTATGTCTGGCGACCCACCTTCTCATGTTTTTTCATATTCGCGACCCATCCCTCACCCATGATGATATATAATGTACATTATTCGGCTACTGTAAGAGCCACGCCGCGACCCACCTAAAATCCGCACGCGACCCACTAGTGGGTCGCGACCCACCGGTTGGGAAACGCTGGTCTTGAGTACTACTCCGGAGTGAAAATACGTGTTAAACCTATATTTTTTTATCGTGTATTTCGTGTTATTTTCATTATTATAACAAAAATGTCAGAATATTGTTTTATTTGCGCGTATTTGCGCGTATTATTTCACGTAATGATAATTGAAACAGCCATAGAGCAATTCAATTTAACAAATACAACTATTGTTGTAGGTGAAGATGTAGACTTGCTCGTATTACTCACTGGTAGAACTCCAATCGAAAAAACTATCTTTTTTTTAAAACCTGGAAAAGCTCAACACCAATCGGAAATATATTTACCAAAAAGTTTATCTACTTTTGCAAAATGTCAAAATCATATACTATTTTTACACGCAATAACTGGCTGTGATACGACATCTGCATTTTTCAGGAGGGGTAAAATGACTGTTTTTAAAATGTTTGAAAAACAAGATTTATTTGAATGTGCTGAAGTTTTTAAAAAAACTAATTCAACTCCACAAGAAGTTATTTCCAACGGAATTAGCTTTCTTCTCTCTCTGTATGGAGCGCCTAAGAAAACTACGTGCTTAGATAAGTTTCGATATGCATGTTTTTTTAAAAGTACTCGAAACAAAAAACAAGTGCAGTTATCTTGTCTTCCTCCAACCTCAGGGGCTGCTCATCAACATCTTTTTCGGGTATATTACCAAGTTCAAGTGTGGCTTGGTTATCAGTTAGATCCAAAAGACTGGGGATGGAAATTAGTCGACAGTTCATTAGAACCAATTCAAACTTTACTCCCCCCTGCGCCGGAAAAACTCCTGAACACAATTTTTTGCAACTGTAAAAAGGGATGTAGCACTAAATGTGGTTACAAAAAAGTTGGACTGTTTTGTTCGGTAGCATGCACTAATTGTCAAAACCGGTCGTGCTCCAATGTTGAATCACCGACAATTGAGGATTCATTTGATTCTATCGAGGAGCCATGCGATGTGTCATTGTTGGGACAATTTAATTGCACCCAGGATGAACAAGAAGAAGAAGAAGAAGAACAAGAAGAAGAAGAAGAAGAACTAGAAGATGAAGAAGAGGAAGAACAACAATGAGAAGAAGAACAAGGGAAGCAGAAGTATTAGAAAATTATGAACCAGTTTGATAAATTTCCCTTTTTTTTAATTTATACCGCTTTATATATAGTTTAATCATTTTTAACCCTTGCCAATATCAATTATTAAATAACTTTAAATTAAACAGAATCATAACAGATCCGTGGAATAGGAATACTGGGGAAACCACGTTAAAAAACGCGCTAAGTACACTACCTTAAAGATGGTGTGGAAACGTGTGCGCATATTATGACGATTACCACTTTTTGAATCGTTATATCTCAAAAACGGTGGCTCCCAGGAAAAAAAGTAATAATACATTTTTTATAGATAATTATCTAATCTACATTTTTTGTTAGTACTAATTTTACCATAAAACTTACTGTTTCGCTGAAAATCGCTAAAAACCATATTTGGTGACCTTTGACCCCGCGTAAAATTTTTAGCAGGGGTCGGATTTATGAGGACTTTTTAGATTTCATTTATGATGGTATTTTTAACAATCCTGCCAATTTTCAGCTTGATGGTAATTTTTGTAGCCTCGGATGCGTAAGTTGACCGGAGTACTATGGTAGTGGTATTTTCGGGCCGCTGCTCACAGTTTAAAGAAGCAGAAGAAGAAAAAGAAGATTATCAAGCTTCTTGACGTCCGCGCATCACTGTTTTTTTTATTTTATTTTTATCGCACAAAACACGGGTGGGTTCAAAAGAATAAATGGGGGGGGGGGGGGGGGGGAGCGTACAAATGTTCGAAATGTAAGATAGGACAATTATTATGATTGTCCCTCCTTAACAGGTATGTCAACCAATCAATTAATTGTCTCCTTCACTTTACATTTCGAACATTTGTACTTATGTTGAACGATTAAACAATATTGTGCGATAAATAAACAAAAGTACATTGCAATCCAAAAATGAATACTTAACAATTTTTTAGGAACTTTACACAAAATATATATAATATACCTAACATATTAGAACAATTATTAATTAAGATTAATGTTTATATTTTAATTATATGAGGTGTGTACCTTTAACCAGGTACAAATAAAAATAATAAGAAAATTAATGTTCTTACTAATATTTTTAACTTAAACATGTAATATAATTACAAAATGCATAACAAAAACCAACCAAGAAGCATACAATTACACGGACTCACCAGACAATACGGTTTTGCAAAGAGTTCGTAATCTTTTCATAGAGGTATATTATAAAAAACATTGAATATTTGAGAATTTTCTGTCCATCTCGCCGTGTCTCTAATATCTTCTATAATCCAGTTCTAACTCCCGCTGAGGTAGATGCATGTCTGACACTATACACTTTAAAAATATTAGTGTCTATATTTTTAATTTCAAAAAATCTTATATTCATCTACTCAATGCCTGGGAAGATGCTGCTTTATACGTTTTTTTTTGTTTTTTTTTAGTTATAAACAAATTGTCTTCTGATTAAGGACGAATGTTTTAGAAATCTCTAAAACACTCTCGACTGTGTTTTTTTATAAATAGGTTGATATTTGTTTATTTATTATTATTTTTTTTGGGAAGTCTTTATCCTATCTTATATCAAAATCTCAATTTTATATTGATCCATGAAAATATTCTGATTTTTATTAGGTACAGGGTTTGCAACCTGTGAGCTGAAGTAAGTGCAATCAACATTATAAGTTTGTAAGTAAGTTCTTTCAGGGAAAGGCTTGTGAGACGAAATAATGTTTCTAAATAAAGTAATACTGGTAGAGGGTCCCAAGTTAATTGATATTTGGGCAATTAAGGTTTAAGGTTATATACATTTGTGAAAAAAATTAAAAGTGTTTTTATAATTTTCTAGGATATCTTTTATCAACGCCAATGCAGCTTTGTGAATGTTTATAGAGCTATAATTATAATCCTGTTCTACGATAGAATTGATAAAATTAAAATTTTATAATTCATAAGCAAAATGGTCATTATTTTTATACTGTACCTCCACCATCTCTTGAATACTTTATCATACAAATTTAGTGATTTGTTGTAATAGATGGGATGCAATCCTCAGGAATGCCTTTTCTTAAAAAGCTTGTCTGACAAGAATAGGGAAACCCAAAGGATGTCCTGGATATAAAAGCCCAAAAATAGTTCTAGAATAAATTTTTTTCAGGTCCAAAATGATCTTTTTGGTTGTGTAAAGTGTGGTGGTCAAAGGTTGTGTACCGAGGCTGAAAAGCACAAAATTTAAATCCATGCCAATCTAGAGTGAAGACATTGACTTTCTCTGATCCGGGGTCAGGGTTCCAAATTACATACCTTGCACATTTTTTTTAGGATATGTGGCAAACATATCGATTTTTGGAATAAGAAGCTGCTAAAAAATTATAGTAACACAATTATCACTTAAAGAATACCTACTCTGTCTCTATTTTTAAAGATCTTGATTCCGAGTCAGCAAAAGCATTTTTTTACTGATATAAGATGCAAATATTTTTAAATTCCTATTTTCACAGAATTGTTAAACTTATCTGCAAATGTTGAGTACTGTAAACTCCCCATTTTGTTAATGCAAGACACAGCGGTTGCGTTATTAATTCCTAGCATAATGTTACAATTCCTATATTCTTTGAAAAAGGATTTCAAGCCATTATATGCTGCTAGTAACTCAATTACATTTATATGTAGTTGTTGTTGTTCATGACTCCAAAAACCATGAGTTTTGTTATCAATACAGCATACCCGCCATGCTAAAAGATATGCATCGCAAAATATTTTAAGTACATAATTGGATTATTTTATATTTTGCTCACTAATTGGTATGTTATTGAACCACCTATTGTAATCGTATTTAAGTATTTAGGTATGGTCATTTTAGTGATACAACTATTAGTTTTAGAAAGAGCAAGCTACTTTTCTTTTTTATTTTTTTTAAGTATAATTCCATATTTAACTTCCATAAAAGGACAAATTGTTACAAACTGACCGAATAAGGCTGCAAATGATCTTATTTTATATGTACTTTTATTTTTGATGGTCTGAATACTATTAGATATTTTTTTTGTCAGCAGGTGCAAAATATATCAGGTTCGAATCAAACGTAAAACCAAGAAAAATTATATTTTGTGTAGGTGAAAGTATACTTTTCTTTTTTTTATTTATAGTAAATCCCAAGCGGAAAAAACATAGAAAATGTTTAAACAATATTTTCTTTACATTTTAAATATGATTTTGAAATTGGTAAAGGGTCATCTAAAAAATTGACAAAAGTAAAGCCTCCTGTTATTAGATTATTTAGGGCTGGTTTTAAAGTTTTTATAAATATAAAAGCCGAGATATTATTTAAACCAAACGAAAAAACAATTTAATTAATATAAAAGGTTCTGTACTCAAATTTTAAATATTTTTTAGAATATTCATGAACAGGAATAGCAAAATAGGCAACTTTTAAATCTATTTTTGCCATAACCCTTAAAAATTAGCTTGAGGACTGACCTATTATAGTCTTCCAGCTTAAAATATGTGGCTTCTATAAAGCAATTTAATTGTTTTAAATTCAAAACAAAATCTATGATTTCCGTCCTTTTTGGGCACAAAAACTACGAAGAAAGAAATTGTCCTGTTGTATGTGAAGAAGGAGACATAGCTCCCTTTTTAAGTAATTTTTTTTATAAGTCATACGAAAAGTTTGGGTCTATGAGAACTTTTGGTGCTCTGTCTTCAGAGGACGTTGTTTTAAATAAAATATGAAAACCTTAGACCCAACTTAAAACTTTCTTATCTGAAGTAATCTCCTTCCAGATTTTAATACAGTTAGCCATATTACCCTATTAATTTTTTTTACCTTTAGTATGACATCTTGGTTGTTCTCATTTGGTTTTTGGTATTGCTGTCTGTTCGATTGTTTGTATCTCGATGCTAGTAGTGGGTGATTTGAGTAGGTACTGACTTTGTCCAAATCTTGGTCTGCTCAAGGTTGGATTGAAGTTTAAACGCTGCTGATTAAAGTTGCTAGATTCTGAAAGAACTCTTGATGGATGCTGAGTGTAAACAGCAGCTTGGCTTTGTGGTACAGTCTTTATAAACAGTGGCTTTTTGTGGCTTCGTAATAGAGATGACTTAATAAAGCTGATTTTGTTCTTTGTTTAATATTTTTGACAAAACCAAACAAAAATTTATTGTTAGTACACTTACTAACTTTGTAATATCAAGGTAGATGATAAAAATCAAGGTAGAATGTGCAAAAAGTAGTTAAATATATTCTATTCTATTCTAAACTTCTGGGCTACTATAAGTAACTCTGCGAAATAGGAGCAGCTCAAAAAAAAAAGATTTTCTGGGCTACTAAAAAGTACCCACTTCTAGTTTTATTGTTTGAGGACAAACCAAACAAAAATTTAGTGTAAGCAGTAAACTTACTACCCTCGTAATATGAAATCAAGGCAAAATGTGCACAAAGTAGTTAAATAAATACATTCTATTGTATTCTAAACTTCTGGGCTACATTAAAGTACCTCGGAGAAATAGAAGCAGATTAAATAATCATAAAGATTGTCTGGGCTACTAAAAAGTACCCTCTGCTATAGTTTTATTGTTTGAAGACCAACCAAACAAAAAACTTAGTGTAATTAAATTTGCTTGTCATCTTAAATCGAAGTAGAATTTACAAAAGTAGTAAAATAAATATAATTCTATTGTATTCTAAACTGCTGAGCTACTGTAAAGTACCTCTGAGAAATAGAAACAGATCAAATGATCATAAAGATTGTCTAGACTACTAAAAATACCTCTGCTCTAGTTTTATTGTTTGAACACAAAACCAAACAAATAAATTACTGCAAGTAAACTTGCTTGTAACCTGAAATCGAAGTAAAATTTACAAAAGCACTTAAATTAATATATTTTGTTCTATTCTAAACTTCTGGACTACTGTAGAATACCTGTGAAAAATAGAAGCAGGTCAAATAATCATAAAGATTTTTTGGGCTACTTAAAAGCACCCCCTGCTCTAATTTTATGGTTAAACCCTTTATTTTATTCTATTTTAAACTTTTGGGCTACTGTAGAGAACCTCTGAGAAAAAGAAGCAGGTCAAATAATGATAAAGACTTTTTGGGCTACTAAAAAGCATATCCTGCTCTAATTTTATTGTTACAGCCCTAATAATTTAGTCTGTATTACTTAAGGGCTACCTTAAGCTACCCTTATTGACACAAACAATATATATTTTTGCATAATATCATCTCTGTCGGACATTTTGCTACAAAATAAACATTAATAGGAAAACCAGTGCTGTGTGGCAACATAGCGCCTGTTACATCTCTGTTGTGTTTTGAATATTTCGAAAATAGGGAAGGTGGCGAGATGTAGTAACTATGACAACAGAGAAATATATTGATAACAACAAAAAAAGGACTCCAAGCTTGAATTTGATTAAAATTGTCATTTGGTAAATATTACATATTTATAGTTCGATCTATTCACACATAATTTAATTTATCTAACATAAAATAATTCAAAAATATCTTATTAATACCTTGGTCTTTTTGGATAAAACCCAAAAATATCATATAAATACCTTAACTTTACCAGTTTCTGTTGCAACTTTTCATAGTTCCGTCTCTTTCGGGATACATAATTATTCTCTGATGACTTTTTTTGGTATTTTAAACACTTTCTAATAATTTTTATAAAACTATTTGGAAAACACTTGTGATCAGTCACGCACAGAAAAAAACAGTGATGCGCGGACGTCACTTGTCAAAAAGCTTGATAATCTTCTTTTTCTTCTTCTGCTTCTTTAAACAGTGATCAGCGGCCCGAAAATACCACTACCATAAGTACAAATTTTTGAAATGTAATGTGAAGGACAAGTACAGTGCAAATACTTTAATTTAATAATATTTAAAATGTTAATAAATCGCAATAATCTAAATATTCTTTTGCAATTATTTTATAAAATAATTACTTAACTCTTGATCAAAAATGTCCTCATTAAAGTTGATTTTTGAGTAAATTCGTCGATTATTTCGTCATTTTTAAGCTCATACAAAGTTTCTTTTTCTATAACCATTACCATAAATGTTTCCAAAAGTGATCTTGTGTTAAAGTATTTCTTAACCGATATTTAATGTTTTTTAACGTTAAAAGCTTCTTTTGCAAGATACTTGTGTCACTGAAAGAGTGAATAAATTCTTATACAGAGTGGTCCAAAAAAAAAGAGTACACCTCGATATTTGGCAGTATTTATTAGATTTTAAGGAAACGACGAAACAGGTCGATTTTTGATCTAAGGGGGCACATTTTTACGGTACATACATTTGTCATTCGTCGACACCCTCCCTTCCACTTCCCCACCCCTTATTTTTAAATAGGGAATAGGGGTCGTGTGTTAGCTCATTTAAAAGGTTATTTAATTCTCTACTCAGTAATATAAACATTAACATAATTATTTATAGAGGGTGTCCAACAAAAAAATATTTTAATTAAATTAATTGACACAAAAAGAAGAATGTATGTAATTTATTTAATTCAAAATACATTCTACTTCTGTCACAAAACAGATAAAAATGTTTTTTTGATAAATAAACATTGCTTTTCGCTTAATTTAAAAGCTCAAGCTGCCACCCAACCCGTGTTGAGCTGCCCCACCCCCACTTGCAAAAATTAAAAAACAAATAGCCCTGATATATGAGCTATTTATGAGGTTTCATTTTACGCAAAATAAAAATTTTGAGCTCGTTACACTGAGCAGGAATTTAGTATTTTAGCTGACTCAGCCCCCCACTACTTAAAAATAGGGATATTGAATCGATTTTTGCGGCAGAATTACGAGCTATTTATGAGCTCTTGAAATGATATAGTTTCGATTTTTGACCTGATCCCCTTCACCCCAAACAACCCTTTAATTGATTTAACTTAAGAGAAACATGCTGAAAAAATTAGAATATATTGTATCGCGGATATAATTTGTATAGCTTATATATTCTAAAAATAAACTCTTAAATCACGCGCATTTCGATTATTGATCTACAACCCCTTCTCAAGAAAACCACCCCTTCTTCCCGGATTAAGATATAATTTCACTTAAAATGAATTAGATTAATTATTTGGCGACTACATCCTTTAATAATTTATGAGCTCGCAAAATACACGCATTTTAATTATTGAATTGCAATTTTCTTTCTATAGTGCAGTCACTGATGGTAAAAATCAACTATGATTTTCGATTTCGGTGAACCTCCATTCATTTTGACAAAAATTGGTGAGTGGATAGAGGATACCTCAAGAAACAAAAGTAACATGGTATCAACTTGTGGTTTTAGCCTGGGGTCGATATCACCCTCTCGGGGGTGAAAATTGCTTTATTAAAAATAATCCCACAAATCGATAGAGAGACAAATTCTAAGCAAAATTTGTTATATAACGTTATTAAAATAAATTAATAATTTTTGAGTTATTAAAGATCAAATATTTAAATTTTTTTGAAAAAAAATGCATGCTTTATAGCGATTTTTCATAAATAACTCTAACACTGTAAGTTTTTACAAAAAAATTTCATCACTAATATTGAAGCTAATAAAGAATATAATAAATTCCTTACTCGAAAAACCATTTAATGTTAATTTAAAGTAAGTTATAGGTAATTGAAGATATATTTTTTTTTTAAAGTATTCAAATCTAAGGATACAATCTTAAATAAAGGGAAAGCGATGCATTTTATAAGACTTACTAAATACTTGTCAAAGTACTTAGAAATACCTATCTAATCAGCTCCAGAAGAAGTTAATATGATCAAAATTTATACTCCAAAATTTTTCCAAAAAATGATATAAATGATAATTTTTTTGGAATAACTCTGTTAATTTTTATGATATCAGGCACATCAAACTATTTGAAAGGTAATTTCAAGAGCTATAAAACTGTATTACATTTTAATTTTTCAAATACTTTATTTTTTAGGATAATAGGTTAAAGGGCTCCAGTTACACTGTTCTCGCAGTAAAATTAAGGCTTAAAGGTTTCTATCTTGGATATTTTGATTCATACAGAAATCAAAAGACAAATAAAATCGTTTCTAATAAAAAAAATCAAATTTCGTTATCTATCGTTTTTTACGTGTATCGGGTATTGTTGATTTTGAGTTATTATCAAAAGCAAATAATTTACGAAAATTTAAAAAATTTTCATTTTTTTAAATCATATATATATATATATATTTTTTAAAAATATTCATTCTAAATCGGTCCAAATGTTTAAGGTCATTACTTATGCTAAAGTAAGGAATGTCATATTCTCTGGGCTAATTAGCAAAATACAAGGAAAAGTTATTCACCAGCAATTTTATTGCTGGAATCGAATCTTATGATTTTATCTATTAATAATATAGGTATGCAAAGTCCGCAGATAGTGTGCTACTTTTTTATAAACAAAATGGCGCCCGAAAATCGAGTTTTTTTCAATTTTTGCTCTATAACTCCAAAGATTTTAACTTTACACCAAAATCACCAAAATAAAAATACTTCTTTAAAAAACAAATTCTTTAATTTTCAACTAATATTTTGAAAAGTAATTTTTTATCAATAATTAAATAACTTGGTATTATAAAAGCTCTTTTCGTATAGATTATAATTCCAGAAGCCGATAGAAATTGAATGAACAGTTTAGCAACAATTGAATTGTTAATTAAAAATTTACGGTATCTATAATAACCACAATAATTATGATACATAAGAATAACTGTACCTATCTAATGTACTTTACAGAATTGAAATTGGACAACTTAAGCGGTCTCAGGAATATTTTAAAATTATAAACAATTTTTTGGCTAATAAACAAATAGAATATCTCGAGAAATATTAAATTAAATTAAATCATGAAAACGGTATTGGCAACAAAGCGGTAAAACGCTTCTTTTAAAAGGAAAAACGTTTAATAGTGATGAGTGGTTCCAGAGATACAAGCGATCAAAGTTGACCTTACGCCAAAGATATAAACAATAGGATTATAATTTTCAAACAATCTACTTTTTATTTTTGTTCTCTTTCTCCACACTGATTTTCATATCTTTAAAATACTCATAACATCTCCTCCTGCGAACACCATTTTCACAGATGCCACCGAATATTCCTCTCAGGATCCTTCGTTCAAATATAAGCAGAAGGTTTTCATCTGCCTTGGAGATGGTCCGTGCCTCCCATCCATATGTCAACACTGGTTGTATAAGGGTTTTGTATATTGTTATTTTTGTTTTTTGGCTTAAGTTTCTGCTTCTCATATATCTACTCAGTACAAAATATCATTTGTTTGCTCACCATATTTAACATATATGGTGAGTATATTATGGGCAGAGCTCTTGAAAGATGGGCATGGAAAAAGGGCACCTCAATAAATTGCCAAAAAACAAACAACCTATGTTTTCCAGATGACACAGCTCTCCTTGCAAATAGTCAATATGAGTTAATTAACCTCATAAGACTGGTACTCTGGTCTAATTAGCAAAATACAAGGAAAAGTTACTTACCAGCAAATTTATTGCTGAAATCGAATCTTATGATTGTATATATTAATAATATAGGAATGCAAAGTCCGCAGATAGTGTGCTACTTTTTTTATAAACAAAATGGCGCCCGAAAATCCTGTGTTTTCAATTTATGCTCTATAACTATAAAGATTTTAACTTTACACCGAAAACGCTCTAACAAAAATTCACCGTAATTAAATTCTGCATAAAGACGTGTTTTTCTCGATTTACTTCGACGAAAATTCTCACCGGAAAATGCGGGTTTTCCCAACAAAATCTTTAATTTTCAACTAAAATTTTATATAAGTAATTGTTTATCAATATTTAAATACCTTGGTAACATAAAAGCTCTTTTCGTATAGATTATAATTCCAGAAGCCGATGAAAATTGAATGAATAGTTTAGCAACAATTGAATTGTTATTTAAAAATTTACGGTCGCTACTATAATAACCACAATAATTATGATACATAAGAATAACCATGATTTTTGTATAAAAAGACACTGTACTCTACGGACATAAAAGACACTAATGTATTTTATAGAATTAAAATTGTACTATTTAAGCGGCCTTAGGGATATTTTAAAATTGTAAATAATTTTAAAATCATGAAAACGATATTGGAAAAAAAAGCGGCAGGACGCTTCTTTTAAAAGAAAAAACGTTTAATTGTGATAAGTGGTTCCTGAGACACAACCGGTCAAAGTTGACTGGCATTTACGGCAAAGATATAATAATATACAATAGGATCATAATTTTCGAACCATCACCTTTTTATTTTTGTCTTCTTTCTCCACACCAATTTTCATATCTTTAAAATACTCATAATATATATTATTATAATAAAAACTATCGATATTCCGAGTGAAAATTGCCAAAAATAGTAAAATTCCAATCAAAAATTAGGTTGGAGAAAATGTAATCCCAAAGTTTAAAATCGGTATACGTGAAAAAAAATGCATTTTCTTGGCTTTCCATGGAGTAATATTCTTTATTCTTTTTTTGTTCCCAAGTAACTCGAGTAGAGCCATCTAACTAATGCATTAATAAATTTCAAACTTGCTTTTGTTTTGCTCTAGTAGATTTATTTATTTATAAAAACAGAAAACTACATTCATATTTTCTCCAGTTGAAGAATTTTTTTAGCAAAACTTACTGCAAGTGTACCTTTTAACTTTAAGAACACAAATATTGTCATTTGAAAGCTGTATAATTACTTATTTAAACAATCTTTATTTAAACAAATTAAAAATTATTCTTATAATAAATGTTTGATTCACGATTAGTTTACCGTGAATATATGTTGCTATAAAATATTACTTTAGCAAATTAAAATAATATCCGACGACAGTTTTCGATAGAACTCTTTATTGATTGCTACAGGTCTTTACAGATCAAATTTGTGTTCGCTACTACCTACTAAAATTACAAAAAGCTCTCGACCAGAAGTCCCGTGTGGTGGGGAAAGCAAAAATGTCTTTATCTCTTTTACAAAATTTCACTTTGGAAAAAACGTAATTAACAAATCGTCATCACTGTCCTTCTAAGAATTAGAATTAGGATCAGGAATACAATTATTGACAAATATTGCCCAGAACTATGGGTAAGAATGAATGTATTTTAATCTATTAAGAGATTTCTGGAAAATAATTTACCCAAGCCTTAGGAATGTTCTGATATGCATCTACATGTAAAATAAAATCGAAACAAAAATTAACTAAACCATAAGGAGACGGAACAATAAATAAGTTAATTTATTATAACAAAACAAAAGCAACTTTGACATTTAATAATGCGTTAGTTAGATGGCTTTACTCGAGTTACTTGAAAACAAAAAAAGAATGTCGAAAATTGCTCCATGGGAAGCCGAGAAAATGCATTTTTTTAACGTATACCGATATTGAACTTTGAGATTACATTTTCTCCAACCTAAGTTTTGATTGGAAGTTTGCTATTTTTGGCAATTTTCACTCGTAACATCGATAGTTTTTATTATAATAATATATGTTATGAGTAGTTTAAAGATATGAAAATTGGTGTGGAGTAAGAGAATAAAAATCAAAAGATGATGGTTTGAAAATTATGATCCTATTGTTTATATCTTTGCCGTAAATTCCGGTCAACTTTGACCAGTTGTATCTCAGGAACCACTCATCACAATTAAACGTTTTTTCTTTAAAAAGAAGCGGCCTGCCGTTTTTTTTCCAATACCGTTTTCATGATTGAATTTAATTTAATATTTCCCGAGATATTCTATTTGTTTTTAAGCCAAAAAATTGTTTATGATTTGAAAATATTCCTGAGTCCGCCTAAATAGTCTAATTTAAAATTCTGTAATATATATTAGATAGGTACAGTGTCTTTTTTTTTATACAAAAATCGTAGCTATTCTTATGTATCGTAATTATTGTGGTTATTATAGCGACCGTAAATTTTTAATTAACAATTCAATTGTTGCTAAACTGTTCATTGAATTTCCATCGGCTTCTGGAATTATGATATATACGAAAAGAGCTTTTACTATATTATATAAGATAAAAGTTATTTAATTATTGACAAACTAACACTTACCTAAAATTTTAGTTGAAAATTAAAGATTTTGTTGGAAAAACCCGCATTTTCCGGGGAGAATTTTCGTCGAAGTAAATCGGGAAAAACACGTCTCTATGCAGAATTTAATTGCGGTGAATTTTTATTTGGCTGTGTTTGGAGTAAAGTTAAAATCTTTGGAGATATAGAGCCAAAATTGAAAAAAAAAACACGATTTTCGGGGGGGCATTTTGTTTTTAAAATGTTTAGCACACTATCTGTGGACTTTGCATACCTATATTATTAATATATACAACCATTAGATTCGATTCCAGCAATAAAATGGTGGTAAATAACTTTTCCCAAAAATGGCCTCTTCTCCGATAATCTGCCCAGACTAATAGAGATTACTAAAGATTTTAATTTTTGTGGAGGTGGCGTTCGATTTATTTTTCACTTATTACTAAACATTTGAAAGGGTCCGATTATTTTCATGTTTACTTGCTTAATTTGGATGATATCAACTTCTTTCGGTGCTCATTTAATAAGTATTTCTGAGTACTTTGACCAATATATATTAGGTATATTTTATAAAATGCATCGTTTTCCTGTTAATTAGACTTGAATAATTAGATTTGAGTTCTCACCAAAAAAAAATACATTTAATTAACTCACTTTGAATTAATAATAAAAGGTTTTCAAAGCTTTAATTTTGGTAATGATAACTTTTTTATATAAACTTGCACTTTTTAAGTGATTTGCGAAAAGCCGCTTTAAAGCATGCATTTTTCACGAAAAATTAAAATCTTTGATCTTTAAGAATTCAAAAATATTAATTTATTTTATTAACTTTATATAACAAATTTTGCTAAGAATTTGTCCTTCAATCGATTTTTGGAGTTATTTTTAATAAAATAATTTTCACCACCGAGAAGGGGTGGTATCCACCCTCAGGGTAAAGGCGCAAGGTGGCACCATGTCACCTTTGTTTCTTGGGGTATCCTCTAACCACTCACCAATTTTCGTGAAAATCGATGAAGGTTCACCGAAATTGAAAGTAATAGCTAATTTTACCTTCAGTGACTGCACTATACAAAAGAAATTACAATTTAATGACCTAATGACGCGTGTTTCGGGAGCTCATAAATTATTAAACGATATGTAGTCGCCAAATTATTAATTTAATTTATTTTAAGTACATCTCTCTCTTAGGCCCGGAAGAGTGGTTTTCTTGCGAAGGGGTTGTAGCTCAATAATCGAAATGCGCATGATTTCGGAGTTTATTCTTAGAATATATAAGCTATAGGAATTATGTCAGCGATACGATATATTTAAATTTTTTTTAGCATGTTTTTCTTAAGTAAAATGAATTAAGGGGTTGTTTGGGGGTGAAGGCGATCAGCTCAAAAATCTAAACTATATCATTTTAAGAGCTCATAAATAGCTCGTAATTCTGCCGCAAAAATCGATTTAGTATCCCTATTTTTAAGTGGAGAGGGGCTGACTCAGCGTTACTCAGGGTAACGAGCTCAAAATTTTTTAGTTTGCGGAATATGAGAGCTCATAAATCAGCGCTATTTGTTTTTTAATTTTTGCAAGTGGGGGGGGGGGGGGCAGCTCAACAGGGGTTACCACCCGTCTGCCTCTTGGTAGGTTTTGTAATAAATAAACAATGTAAATAAATGTCGGTCTTGACGGTCCAGTTAGCTGGGGCTCAGTCGATCGACAAGTTTAGTGGATTTGCGATTTGCGGTCGCTGGTTCGAGCCTCAGCTAGGTCATGAAATTTATAAAAGGCCAACGCCGTAGTATAAAACTCAATAGAGTCTACGGCTTGGTCTGGATAAACTGGCGTCGGATCGGCCTATGGAGGAGCGGTACGGCAAGAGATAAGGGCTTGCGGCTTGGTGATACTCCTCCATAGATCCCTACCGAAGGGCGTTGACGCCTAAGAACGGTGTATACAAATAAATGTAAATAAATAATATTTATTTGTCAAATAAACATTTCTCTCTGTTTTCTGCCATAAGTAGAACGTATTTTAAGTTAAATAAATAGCATACATTCTTCTTTTTGTGTCAATTAATTTAATTCAAAATAATTTTTCTTCGACACCCTGTATAAATAATTATATCAGTGTTAATATTAATGAATAGAGAATTGTATAACCTTTCAAATGAGGTACCACGCGACCCCTATTCCCTATTTAAAAATAAGGGGTGGATGAAATGGAAGAGAGGGGGGTTGACAAATGACAGATGTATGTACTGTAAAAATGTGTCCCGCTTAAATCAAAAATCGACCTGTTTCTTCATTTCCTTAAAATCTAATAAATACTGCCAAATATCGAGGTGCACTGTTTTCTTTGGCCCACACTGTATACTATTTCAATTTGGATAAGCACACTGATATAAGTTGTACTTATGCAAAATAGCATAACAGCAAGCTATACAATCTTTACACTTTTTAGTACCACACGGAGGTGAAGTTTTTACGATATCAACAGCATTGTCATTTGTTACTTCGTGTTCATTATCACTTAGATTAATAATATAATCCTTCATATTTTCTGTAGACTGAACAAATTCATCATTAACTCTATCTTCTATAATTTCAGTATTTTCTAAAATCCCATTTTTTTTTTCTTTTTTATATTTTCATTACAAAAATTACCATTCGATTAGAAATTAAAAAAATATTTTTTTGTTACATCTAAAATTTTTTGTGAAAAATGACTATTTGACCGGCCTCAAGAGGCCGCGGTCTCTCGGTGATTGCACTGATTCATTTATATGGCCCGCACGCCACTGAATAGAATCCAATTTTGTTACACTTACCAGGCATTGCAGTAAATAGCAATAATCCATATTGAACAAAAGAGATTATTAATTGGGTCGATTTGCTAATCTCAAAAGGTAGCCATATAGGAAACATTGTGAGTCAATTCACTTGTAAACCTTTTTCTTCAGATTCTTTGAAACAACTTTTACTTTGAAGCATACTTGCAAGCTCGTAGAAAGTTGAGCATATAAAATATAATATAATTATTACAATCCCACGCAAATTACCGAATTTAATTTTGTGTTCGGTTTTAGGAGGTTTTTCGGATAAGCTGAAATCTGTAAGCTTTCGTAGAAGTTCCAACCAGCCTTTTGAGTACATTGGAAAACAAAGACAAACAGTTATTATTCCTGCTATTGAGACTATAATAGATAAATCTTCGGTGGTATCAATGTCAATTTTGTCTAAAAAAAAAAAAGAATGTGTGTGTACTTTGTATGCACGTAAGAAGTTATACTTCTATTATATGATTTCTTAAAAATAAATATTCTTTAAACAGTTTGTTTTAATTTTTTTTAAACACCAAACTAATTTTGTGCTTACCGCTTTCAAAAAAATAAAAAAAGTATAGGATTGCACTGGATTCGAACTCAAGAACTCTAGATCTCTGGCCGAATTAGTCGAGGCATTGAAGCACAAAAAATGGCCTTACTGTCGATTTTTGGCGCAGTAAGACGGATTTTAATGCAGTTTGGTGCGTTGGATTCGTGAGAATGTCAGGAAATTTTGTGAACTAATGTAATTAATAAGAAATCTGAAATTGCATTTGTGCATAAGGAAAATGCATTTCAAAAGTGCATTTTGAAATAGGCAATTATTATAAATTTGTAACTCGGTAAATAGTTGGGCAACATCCCGATTAATTATTTCAATTATTTTTAATCATTTTTAATCATTTTTAAGTCCATATAATAGTCTAAGATGTCAATAACCATTAATAATAAACAAAAAATTTTTCCTTATGGGGAATTGAACCAAGGACTAACACATCCGTAACTAGATACACATACCGCTAGCCTACGCAGACACTTGCTAGACAGGGCGATATTAGGTATAAACAAAAACAAATAGGTAAGTAAAACTTGTAAAGAAAATTACTACATAATTAAATGTATTATAAAATTAATATGTTCCTAAATTTTAGAAGAAACAATAATTGTAAATAGGTACATTTATACAAAACATTCGAAAAATCGACACATCAATCCTTGAATGCCTCGACTAAATGCTATACCAAATACGCTACGAGGACTGTGTCTGTATCGGTTCGGACGTACCTAATGACAATTCACGGTAACAAACAGACAAGGTGAATAAATATACAATAAAATGTTTTAATAACACCTACTCATCTTACTCCTGAGGAAGACAAATCCAAAGACACAAAAATTATAATAAATATATTTACCAAAAACACTAATATATTCTTTTCACACCTTTTCTTGCACTGATATATTTATACATAACTAGAAAGATTTTAGCAACTAAACGCCATACTGTCTGTGTGCGCATGCGCGCAGAATTATGAAATTTTACTCTCAATCGCGCCTAAGGAAGTATAACTTCAAAAAATATTCATGCACGTTGTTACTAATATACCGAAATTTGTATATTAACACGTCCTTACACGCACCATGATTTTTACATGAGTACACGCCCTGCGGCCATTTGTCTCATTATAATAAAGTCTTTTAGTATTCCGAATTAGAATTGGTATTGTTGTTCCCTTGTTTTTACTTTTATGTGATGGGAAAACACACCCCTTAGCAATTTGCCGCATCCGACTTACCTAGAGTACACACACCGTTAGCAAAACGCCGCTAACATTTTATCATTGGATATTTTCAGTAGTAATTACACGAGAGCTCTAAAATTATCAATTTGTATCCCGAGTGACACTTTGACAGTTTTAATTACAAAACGCGAGGGGCAGTGAAATTATGTCAAAGTGTCACGAGGGCAAAACAAATCGATAATTCGAGCTCGCGAGTAATTCGGTATGATCATTTCATGAATAAAACTCTATTTTTAAACCATTTTAACTAATATTTTATTGATATCTTCGTTAGGAAGTAAAATCGAAGACACGTTTATGAAAAATATATACACAAAACAGAAATTAGTTGGTCTAAGATATGAAATTTATGAACTGCTACAAACATGGAGACCTAAAAAAATACCGAGTGACTGGAACACGGCTCCAATACTGCCTATACACAAAAAAGAAGATTCGAAAGAATGTGGAAATTACAGAGGCATATCGCTTCATATCGCATATCTGTTCAACATTAAAAGTCTACGAAATTATCATAGAACGTGAGCTCCGGAATTTAGTCGAACCTAGATTAGCAGATATTCAAAGTGGTTTTATGTCAGCACACAAGGTCCAGACCATATCTTCACTCTACAGCAGATCATAGAAAAAGCAATATTTAAAGAATGAAATGCTATAATTGGGATTCCTAGATATGAAAAAGCTTTTGACATGGTGAGCAGAGAGGGAATATGGCAAAACTTGAGAAATAAGGAAGTAGATATGGAACTGATAACCACAATCCAGAGTTTGTATTGCAACATCATAAATCAGGTAAGAACAGGCAATCTTATTTCCAGCAAATTTTCGAATAACGGCGGAGTCAGATAAGGAGGTAGCTCACTAGTGTTTATATTTGGAATAGACGAAGTAATTAACCCGGCATTGGTCGCTCGGTAGGTTGTTACGCGAGTGGTCGCGCGTGAGATTTTCTCTCACATATCCAACTTTTGCCTTTCTTTACAAAATTTTACAAAAAAGATGAGTTTTATTTAACGATAAAGCCATTTGCTTTAAAAAGACACGACGTTTTTTTGTTTTATTATTATTATCTTTATGTAAAATGTGACTATTGATGCCGCCAATATTTAACATTGAAAAATATATGGTAAGTGACCATCTACAACTAACCCGTGAAACAGAATATAGGATTTTCATATCATCGAACACATCCTCGGCGCCTTTTATTACATCATAAAAGAATATTATTTTAGATTTTAAGTGGAAAAATAAAATTAATTTTTATACACAGTTGGTGACGCGGGTGGTCGCTTGATGAGAGAATCTCTCACATGAAGCGCACTGACTCAACAATATGGTGATACTAAGTAAACTGAGTCACTATCTGAGCGGACGAGTCTATTAGATTGTCAAGGGAGGATAATTAGGAGACTAGAATGAACTACAGCGCGTATAATTTCCCAGAAAAAAAGTTGTGCGCAATTTTCTAAAACCGTGAGAGAAAATCTCATATAGCGACCACTGGCGGGTTAACTACAAATAAAAATCGAAGCCTGTGTATTTGCAGATAATAATATTATTATTTTGACACGGACTGAAAAAGCACTGGAAGAAAATATAAAAATCTGGGATACAGAATTAAAAAATTTCAATCTAATAATAAATATGGAAAAAAAGTGATGGCAACATCTAACAAAGAAGTTAACGTAAATATTAAAATCTTTCTTCTTCTTCTTATTTTTGTATAGACATGACTCTGTCTGTTTTTCAATGTGGCTCTAATAAGTTGTCGTTCCATCATTTTTGTGGTCTTCCCACTGATCGTCTTCCTATTGGGGAACCGTCTCTCGCTGTCCTGACTACCCTATTTATTGTCATTCGGCGTATGTGGTCATTCCAGTCTATTCTTCTACTTCTTACCCAGTTACTAATGTTATACACCTTGCGTCTCCGTCGTATATCTGTACTTCTAGCTCTGCCTGCCATATAGTCTTACCATCGATTTTTCGAAGGGTTTTCATCTCCGCTGTTTCTAGCAATCGGGTGTCGGTTCTTGTTTCTGCCGCGTATGTCATTATTGGTCTGATAACTGTTTTGTAAATTCTGCATTTCATTTCTTTTCCGATATTTTTATTTCTCCATATTGTGTTATTCAGGCAACCTGCGGCTCTGTTTGCTGTATTCACTTGATCTTCCACTTCTGTTTCGAGCCTCCCGTAGCTAGATAGTGTGATGCCTAGGTATTTAAAGTCCATCACTTTGTTTTTGATCTGCTGTAATAACTATGCATTTTGTGAGGAAATTAACATGTTAAATTTTCTGGCGATTATGTTGAATTGGTGCAGCATACGTTGTAAATCATCTTCACTTTAAGAGATTGGTACATATTGCACCGTCGGCATAGAAGATTATTTTAAGTTGTTTTTCTTCCATTTGGTATTCTTTTTTAGTTCTTACTTTTTTTATTATTTCGTCCATGATCAGGATGAACAATAAAGGACTCAAGGAAGGTCTTATTCCATTGCCGGCTTCAATTGGATCAGTTAGTTCATCTTCCACTTTTACTTTTATTGTGTTGTTCTGGTAGATGTTTTCGATCGTTTTCATTATTCCTAGAGGTAACTCTCTTGAGTATAACAAATGGATAACGTTCTTTAATGTGACCCTGTCAAATGCTTTCTTAACGTCCACGAAACATAAATATGCCCGTTTGTTGTATTCCAATGATTTCTCTTGAAATTGCCTCATTATAAATATAGCGTTAGTGCATGACCTTCCCGACCTAATACCTTGTTGATCTTCTGCTAATGTTATAATATTAAAATCCAAGGTAACAAAATAGAACATGTAGAGACATTTATACCTTGAAATAATTTTAAATAAGAAGGGTACACAAGAAGATGAATTGGAAATATAATAAAGTAGCCACAAGAACATATTATTATTAAAAAGAAAATTACAAGGAAAACCAAAATGGCAATATTTAAAACAATTTACTTAGGTACCTATCACTATATGGAGCATAGAATTGGGTATTGAACGACAAACAAGAAAAGAGATTGAAATGGACTGGACACTTATTTAGAATGAATGACAACAGACAAGTTAAAATGATATGGGAAGCGAGGCCGATAGGGAAAAACAGAAGAGGCCAACCAAGGAAAACGTGGAATACAAGTGTGATGGAAATATTGAAGAATAGAGGAAAATCGTGGCAGGAAGCCAAGGAATTGGCTAGGGACAAAAAAGTGGCGTAAGTTCGCAGAGAATAACGAGTACAGAACACAGCTCGACACCTTCCGGTATAAGAGGAACATCGATTATATATGTACCTATGTATTTATGTTTAATTTCATCGTTTAATATATTTAAAACCATATCCTCATCTACCTACTTCTATTTTCATCTGCTCTTAGACAAGGCGACAACGGCGGCTTTGTTGGAAAAAATATTCCCATGAAATTTTTTTGCATATTCACATTCGTGAGACACCCCAAAATAAGGTTCGAGAAGTCGCCCACGCGAAAAGTGGTCCCAATTTTTTTAAACAATTTTTTGTAAACACATGGCATAAATCAATATTTTCGGCCCGAACAATGATTTTTAAAATTTTTGGATCTTTCTCAACAAAAAAGATCTCTTGTAATTTTTCTCTATAGTTGATGGGTTTCGAGTTATAAGAAGTTTAAAATTGAAAAAAAAAAGAAAATCGCGATTTTGACGGCACAAAAGCACCAGTAAAAAAATATTATTTTTGAGATTACCACGTGCCTAAATTAAAGTTTAAACTTCTTGTATCCGTTTCCGACGAATATTTTGGGCTTATTTTATTTTAAACTAACTAGTTTTTTAATTGTTAATGCAGCGCTTATTACACGGCGGACGCTCGGGCTGTCGCGCTTCTGGACTACATAATATACAAAGTGGCCCAAAAGTCTGGAAACGGCCAATTATCTCGTAAATTGCTAGTCATAATTATTGTACAAAATTTGAGGTACACCTATGTATTTTGGGATGCGGAGATTCCATATTTGATATTTGCAATGTTGCCAGATTTGCCGTTTCTCTTATATTATTAGTAATCTTGGTTTTTTAAATTCATCACCCTGTATATTCAGTAATTATTGGAATTTCCTATTAAATACGAGTTCAACCATATGTAACACTTATGATTTTATGTAGTCTGGAAGGTCTTTATCTTCTGCAAGATAAATTGCTTCTCTAAAATGGCTCTTAACGAAAAAGAACGAATTACTATTCTAATGATGAGAAGGTACGGTGACAGAAAAAGATCTTATTGTGAAGTTGCCAACTAGTTCAGTAATACTTTCTCAAACCGTTCTCCTATTCATAAGGCTAGGCTCCTAGATACAAAAAACTGTAAAGCGATTTGAGGAATCTGGAGAAGTAAAAGATAGATACCGCTCAGGTATACCGAAAAGAGTTATGAATGACAACGAAACTTTAGATATAATGCAAAGTTTTGTTGAAGATCCACATACATCTTCAGGCAGGGTTCCACAAGTACATGATGTAGGTCGTTTTTCAGTCTTACTTGTATTACGCAAGAATAAATTTAAAACATACAAAATTAACTTATTGGCAAGAATTAAGTGAAGATGACTTCGATCGTAGATTACAGTTTGCTGAGGTAATGATGGATAAAATTGAAAATGATGAAAATTTCGTGAAAATGATGAAAACAGAATATGTTTTTCCGATGAAGCAACCTTTAGACTGTATGGAAGTGTAAATCGACACAATTTAAGGTACAAGAGTGACGTAAATCCACACTGGATACGTGAAAACCATACTCAAAGACCACAAAAATTAAATGTATGGTCAGGTATAGTAAGTACTCAGTTAATTGGGCCAATTTTTATCAAAGGAAATTTAAGGTCAGATAGTTACGAAATGTTACTTAGAAATGAAATTGTTCCTACACTGAGAAACTTGTTTGGGGCCAATTTTAATCAGATATGGTTTCAGCAAGATGGAGCTCCAGCTCATTTTGGTGTAAATGTTCGGCGTTATTTAGATGAGATATTTCCCGGACGATGGACTGGTAGACGAGGTAGAATTGAATGGTTCCCACGTTCACCTGATTTCAATCCTAAAGATTATTTTTATTGGGGATACTTGAAAAATTCAGTTTATAAAACTAAACCAGCAGGTGTTGCAAAGCTAAGGCAACGAATTATCGATGAATCTCTAGACAATCATGGAGAAATGTGGTAGACGCATTCTACCATCGATTAGGGTACTGTCAACTTACAAATGGAGCACATTTTGAACACTTGGTAAAGTAACCATTATGTTAAAAATGTTGTAATCTATCAATTGTTATTTTTAAAGTAGTTGAAACTAATTAGTATTAAAAAAATTATTGAGACAATTATGCGTTGCCCGACTTCTGTTTTATGTATTTAAGACCTTCCAGACTACATAAGTGTTACATATAGTTGAACTCGTATTGAATAGGAGATTCCAATAGTGACTGAATATACAGTGTGATAAATTTGAAAAACCAAAATTACTAATAATGTAAGAGAAACGGCAAATTTGGCAACATTGCAAATATCAAATATGGAATGTCCATGTCCCAAAATATGTGTACCTCAAATTTTGTACAATTATGACTAGCAATTTACGAGATAATTGGCAGTTTCCAGACTTTTGGGCCACTCTGTATATAGGTTTGTTCCAATTGGCGGCCAAACCAGTCAGAAACCATCAGCGAATAGTCAACCAGCGCGAGTAGAGGGGATAGCACTGCTGACTGTAGTATGTTCTCGCACTGGCCAACTGTTTGCTGACGAATTCTGACTAGTTTGATTGTTGGTTGGAACAGACCTTATAATATTATGTAGCTCGGGCGTTCTCGGCGCTTTTTTATACCGGTCGTCCACTTATATTTTCCCCCGTTTTAACTGCCTATAACTTCTAAACGGCTCAAGATAGAAATATGCGGTTTTCGCTGAAATGTTTCATTTTAGTAAAAAAATTTTTTTTTTTCATTTTTCCTTTTCCTTGTTTCAAAGGATGTGGTTGCATATTAAAACATAGTTTTTAATTCCAAACAACTTTTCTTAATAAAAATTTTTGCTATTATGAAATATATGGGTACCTACATACGTTACTCTTGAAAGAATTTCATATTTTTGACACGCCTCGTATAAATTGATAACGTTTGATATCCGTGGTTGAGTTTTAGTTGTTAGACCACGCAGAGCATTTTATGAAGAATAACTTTTTTTCGTAAAATTGATAATAAAAAAGTTTACCATAGGTTTCTTAGTTAAGTAGACATACTCTATAAGAACTCAAAAATTTTTACTTAAATTGTAAGGCTAGATTTAGTCCTGTTGCCAGGGGGTGGGGGTACAACTGCCTCCTTTATTCAGAAGGACTTACCCAAGTTTTGATGGGAGAAAGGCTCTTGCTCAGCTCGACTGCTAACTACTTGGGAGTCCTGTTTACCAAGACTCTCAACTGGGATGCAGACCTAAAGGCAACTTTAGATAGGGTAAGAAATAGAGCCAGACTCCTTAATCCTGTCGCTGGGGTAATTGGCAAGACACACAGAAAGACTCTCATACACACTTATTAAACCTATATTCGACCTGTCATCGAATACAAATCAGGCCTTTACTGCCTATTTAATCGTAACCAAAATCGCGTGTTGTTGCGAGCGGAACGTAGAATCCTGCGTGCAGTGAACTACAAGCCCTGGAGATATCCCAGCAACGAAATCCATAACATTTCAAACGTCCCCAAAATCACTGAGAGGATACTCTCACTGAACAGGAACTTCACAACAAAAATTATCAACGGTCCCCAATCCGACACCCAAAACACTCTAAAATGTTCCTGCTCTTCTTCTGGCCACATACGCAGCCGAAAGCCCAAACGGAAAAAACTACATCCACCGTCCATTCTAATGCAATCATGCATTGACGATCTCCCCGCTGAGTACGAAGATATCCTCGAGGCTACCCCGCTAGCCTTCCGCACCCTCCACATCTAATCCTCATCCTTACCCCGAACAGGGAGAAGTTGGTTTTTTGCGGTTTCCCAACTTCATTGCACAATTATACTTGTTCGTCCCAAGAAAATAGCCGCAACTATTTTCTACATTCTAACTCACACTGTCCACGCCGCGCTCAAAAGCCTCCTCCTGACCGCCGACGAGGGCCGCTATCTTTGCCAGTTGGCGTACAATGGTTTCTAGGGAGATTGGTCGAGGGCAAAGCACGGACAGTACACACATATATCAGTGGAACCAACACCAACTCCATCATTCTTTCTTCTCTGTTGTCTGATAGTCTTCTGGACCACCACCGTCCGGCATAACCCAGGAACACCAGGACCACCACACTTGCCCCAGTGTATTTTTCGGACTGTTTGATTTTGCTACCATTTTTTCGATGTTGACACACACACATTCACCACAAACCCTGAAGAGGACAAAATCCTAAACGGGGACATCTCAATGTAAGCATTTCAATAAAGCATATCAAATCTTTCACGCAAATCCACATTGATGATTAGTGTTGCCCAAAATCGGTCTTGGTCTTGCAGTCTTGGTCTTGTTCTTGCATTTTCGCAAGACCAAGACCAAGACCAAGACCGCTTTATTTTAGCAAGACCAAGACCAAGACTGACCGTGCAAGACTTGAGCAAGAACAAGACTAAGCCTGCAAGGCTCTTGCGTCTTGCAGTTAGGATTGAGTGTCGTTTTAGGGAATATAGTAGTTCGGATATATGCTTAGAGACTATGAGACGCAAAAAAAGGTAAAAAAAAATTGGAAAATTTGACTTATGCGCATTATGAACAATACAATAAACATACATAGAGAATCAAAATATACATTAACCCTCGTAAGGCGGTGCGGGGTGCAGCTGCACTCCAGACCTCGTTTTTCTCACCTATCTTTTTTAATAATTTTTTTGATTTTTGTCCATTTTTTTATTCGCATTAAATTCAATTCTAAACACATTACACCCATTGCAGCATCTAAAAAGTTTTACCGTTTACGTGATTTTTTAGAAAAATGGTGTTTCACTTGGAGCTAACAGAGCTACGGGACAAGGTCGATGTTACTTATGTCAGAGAAAAAAGACCGAAAGTCCCGACATAACTGTATTTTGTGTAAAAACTTTGTGTTGGTCACTCTGTGAAAAATTTCATGTGTTTATCTTGCAACGAGAATAATTTTTTTTAAGAAGAAATGGGTACTTTGTTTGTAAAATTATGTTTCATACTATAATAAACAAGTCATAATTATCTTTCAAATCAATTTTCCCGACGTTCACATATAAAAAAATGGATATACAGATGGGGTGCAAATGCACCCCGCACCGTTGTTTACGTAAGAATCTAAGCACCGCTTTACGAGTGTTAAAAGAACACTTGACAAATTTATTTGACACGTACTCAGAGGTCATAATAAATTTGTACAATGTAAAAATAAAATATTTTATAATACATTCTTTCTTATATAGCAGACGACCGACGTCTTCGCTCTGAAATTCATTGTAATTGTCTAGATTTTGAGAATAGGTCCTTTCATACAAGAATCTTGTGTTTTGACACCGACAGTAATAAATATCCTTTTGAAACTTGTTATGATGTCACCAAAGCTGATATAATACGACACCCACTTGATTGGTTTTCCTTATCAGTTTAAAGACTAAAGACTATCGTAGGTATATAAACTTTTTGCAGAGTGTGCAATTATATCAATGGGTCAAACAAAATACCATTCTAGACAAATGTTTTTAATACAGTCAAGTTTATGCCATTTATTGGATTTTTTGTGTTTTAACCATGTTTTTAGCACATGTAAGGTTATTAAATGCAAATGTTTATTAAGAAACAGACTGACTCCCGTGGGACATCGTAGATAGCTCAGTTAGTGAGAGTACCTATAGGCAGGGATAGTTTAGATTTTAGATCGTGAGTTCAAACCCCACCCGATGTGAGTTGTTTATTAATTTGGTTGGTTTTGTAACTAAAGGAACAGAATCATGAAAATTGGAACGAAGGGGTTTTAAAGAGTGATCTATTTAATGAAAATATTTTCATCTATTTCCTACTTCCGGTTATACCGGAAGTTGCTTATAACTTCATTTTTTTGAATGGGACACCCTGTATATTTTTACTTACATTTTTAAATTCTCCTCGATGTCTTCGTTGTTAAAATGTTTTGTAATGTTATATAAGGTAGTTTAAAAGAGAATTAAATTTTTTTCTTAATTTCGCAGCAATATTCACACCCTGTAGAATTGTAGTAGTTTGACATCCAAAACTATATTTATGTTCAGATGTTTTTTAATATAATCTACTATTGTTAAGAATTGTTAGTATACCCCATTCCACGAATATAGGTACGACTCTCTATAGGACGATATAGGACGAAAGAAAATTGCAAATTATATTGTTGTTTATTGGAGTAATTATTAGAGCAAAATACTTTCGTACTAAAATATTCGTCGTCGCGATAATCCAAAACAGTCGTATATTCGTGGAATACACCATATAGCTAATTTTTTACTTTTAGAATACAGGGTTGGTCGAAACTCGGAATGAGTATTTTCTGAGTTTGCTTAAATGGAGCACCCTGTATTTTAGTATTGTAATGATATAATATGGTACTTTTTTATTTCTTAAGCATTTCCTATACCTAACTGCTTTAGTTTGTGAGTTATTGGTGATTCAAGCCAAATATTATTTGCAACAAAAAATATGTGAAATTTTATTAGGTTGGCCGTGAACATAAAATGTTCGCAAATAATTCAATAACAAATAATTTTTCGGAAATAGATACATATTAATCTAGAGTCTAGAAGTCTAGACTGATCCTAAAAATTACCAATAATTGTTGAGCTATCAAAATACCTACGTAGTTAAGATTGTTAGTGCGATTAACAATTAAGCACAAACTAAGGCAGTTAGGTATCGAGAATGCTTAATAAATAAAAAAGTACCATAAAATATCATTTCATTACAATACTAAAATACAGGGCGTTCCATTTAAGAAAACTCAGAAACTATTCATTCCGAGTTTCGACCAACCCTGAATACCAAATTCAACATTTAGCTACACTAATAATTTTTAACAATAGTAGACTATATTAAAAATCATTTGAACATAAATAAAGTTTTTGATGTCAAATAACCAATTCTACAGGGTGTGACAACTGCTACGAAATTAATAAGAAAACGTAATTATCTTTTAAACTACCCTATATGATATTACAAAACCTCATATTTCAGAAAGAAGACATGGAAGAGAATTCAGAAATGTAAAAATATATAGGGTGTCCCATTTAAAAAAACGAAGTTATAGGCAACTTCCGGTATAACTGGAAGTAGGAAATAGATAAAATATTTTCATTAAATAGATCACTCTTCAAAACACTCCAATCCAATTTTCATGATTCTGTTGTCTTTAGTTCTGGAGATATTTTTAATAGGAAAGTTTATCTGCCTCACCATGTATGTTAAGTCAAGCTGAAAATGTACCTATACTGTTACGTTGTTCTAAGATCTAAAGTAACGTTTAATAAATAGTAATATGCTAGTGGGCAACTGCGAGACTTGCAACACTCTTGCTGCAAGACCAAGACCAAGACCAAGACCAAGACCGGGAGTGCAATACCAAGACCAAGACCAAGACCAGGTGTATTGGTGCAAGACCAAGACCAAGACTCTCTAAGTCTCGTCTTGGTCTTGCATTTGGGCAACACTATTGATGATGTACCCAAGTTTTTTTAAGTATTTTGACCCGTAGACCCCGAATTTTTTGGGTAACAGTTGATCCAGTTATCGATAAGATTGTTATAAACAAAGAACTTGAGGAATTACATAACATCGACTTCTCGCAAATCAAAACATTTTTTTGTATTTTTTGGGTCATTCTAAGCAAAAAATGTTCTGAAAAACTTTTTTCGTAGGATGCATAGTTTTCGAGATAAACGCGGTTGAACTTTCAAAAAATCGAAAAATTGTAATTTTTGAACCCGAATAACTTTTGACTAAAAAATAAAATAGCAATTCTACTTACCGCATTTGAAAGTTCAAGTCAAATTATATGGGTTTTGATGATTTGCATTGCTAAAAATTTATATTTTTATTATTAAACAAAGCTATAAACACATAGTGCTTGAGTGATGTTTTCAATGATCTCTCATGTAAAATCGAACGAGTATGTTGAGCAGGTACTAGTGCAAGCGAGGCAATTTCTACGTAACATGCATTAAAACTAGAGCTTCACGATACGATACAATATCGATACTTTTTAAGTATTGAGTATTGTGTTGGTTATGCCAATGAAGTATCGTATCGAGTATCGATATCGGCAATACTTTCTTATAAAAATATCGTATTGATATTGATTTCGATACGAGATCGATACAATACTCGATAAAATATCGACATTAAAAGAATAATTGTATATCTGAGCTGTGTAGACTCTTTATGCCCACTTTTGCGTGCTTGGCAAATGGGCATTATTCTTAAAATATTACAAATATTTCTTATAACTTATAGATTCTTATAAAAATTGAATATGGCTGAATGCTTCTTTGAAACGACTAATACTTACTAATTCTGTATCTGACGATCTGTATCTATTGTTTAAAAACTACTTTTGAAAAGATAGGGAAATCCCGGAGATTCGGAATAAATCGCAATTCATTATTTTTGTTGAAAATTATTTTTGCGTCATCATTCATCATTTACTTCCATAATATTGCCACAGCCACAAATGCCACATGACATAAACAGTGTAATCATAACAGTCATTTAGTCACTCTCAAGAGCTTCAATTGTAAAATATTATAACAGCTGATACTTTGGTTGCAGATCACTTATCTAAATGCCTATTCCACGAAATATAATTAAACAACAGTGGCGTTTTATTTTTTTTCTCGATATCGATATTTTCAATAATATCGAGGCAAGCGTATGGACAATACAACAATATTGTATTGATCCACGAGGAAAAATTTGCTGTAGTTGGCTGTATACCATTACAAAAACATAAAATCCTTTATAAAAGGTATATTTGTTAAAATCCCTATACAGGGCTACATCAAAGACAGAACTAGTTTTCGATCGGTTGACCGATCATCATCAGTGCAATCTTAGAATCTACATGCAAGCCACCATTGTATTGATTTCAGATAATGAGTATCGTATCGACATTAATATTGCTATGGTGTGTATTGTATCGGCATCGTATTGATTTTCGATACGATATCAATACAATATCGGTATTTTTATCGAATATCGTGAAACTGTAATTAAAACGCATGTATTGGGAGCGGTAAATACTATGTGTTTATAGCTTTGTTTAACAATAAAAAAACAAATCAAAACCGATATAATTTGACTCGAACTTTCAAATGCGGTAAGCTGAATTGCTATTTAGTTTTTTAATCAAAAGTTATTCGGGTTCAAACATTGCAATTTTTCGATTTCTTGAAAGTTCAACCGCGTTTATCTCGAAAACTGTGCTTCCTACAAAAAAACTTGTAAGAACATTTTTTTCTTAGAATAACCCAAAAACTACAAAACAATGGTCTGTTTTGCGAGAAATCGCTGTTATGTAATTCCTCAAGTTCTTTGTTTATAACAATCTTATCGACATCCGGATCAACTGTTACCCAAAAAATTCGTGTTCTACAGGTCAAAACACATAAAAAAAAACTTGGATAAGTGTTTCTGAATAAAGGAGGCCGTTGTACCCCCCGTGGCGACAGGACTAATTCGGATTCAGCATAATCAAAAACAAAATAGCAACCGTTTTGATCAAATTAAAATCATGAATTCAACGATATTTTTAACATTACTTATAAAAAACAATTGTTATTGTTTAAACAATTAATAAACAATTAGCGGCGTAATCTGTGAGTAGAATTTTTTACTTTAAGATATTTTAGGCTATTGATTATGTACTTTAGGGAGGAACTACAACGTTAACGGAATTTTATTGTGTCATATAGTCAATGGACTTCTAAATATGAAAACACCGCGGAGTGCTACCATTTAAAGGGGTGCATTTTTGAGAAAGGGGTGAATTAGTCCCTAGGCACAAGGTGCATTAGGATGAGTTCTATGCAACTGTTTCTATAAAAACTGTTCCAGATTAAATTTAAAGAGCCAAGAGCCATGACATCACTCAAACAAAAATAAGGCACCTTAAATGTTACGTGTACTCAGTGCTTCTATACAGAGTAGAAACGTGGACATTAATTGAAGGCGGAAACTCTATCGAAACTTCAAGCTTTTGAGCTATGGTTGTACAGAAGGATCCTGAAGATACCATGGACAGACAAAGTCACCAATGAAGAAGTACTACGGAGGATGAACACAACCGCAGATTTAGTCAACCTCGTGAAGGGCGTAAGCTGCAGTACTTGGGGCGTACAATGAGAAATCAAGGCAGATACGAGCTACTCCAATGCATTTTACAAGGTAACATTGAAGGAAAAAGGGCCACAGGACGAAGAAGAATATCCTGGCTTGCTACCCTGAGAGCATGGTATAGAAAGACCTTAACACAACTATTCCGTATAGCAACTAACAAAGTCATCATAGCCAGAATGATCGCCAACGTTCGGAACGGACAGGCACCCTAAGAAGAAGATCGAAATATCACTTTTGAAAGTCAAAAATATTTTTTTTACAAAAATATATTCAAAAAAAGCAAAAAAAACACGAAACAAAGCAATTTTGTTTTTTGCCCCATAACTTTTTCCACGGGGATATAAGTATGTATAGGCATTGCTTCACAGAAAAACCTTCTATCCTTTCTTTTTAAATGTCGTTTGGTAAAAGTCTGTAAATTTATAGTTTTTGAAATATGATTTTTCAAAGTTCGCCACGCACAGCCATTGTCCTTGTTATTTCGCAAACATTCTTCTGTAACTTTCTTCTACGCAGCTTTAGGTATATGCAAGGGTACATTTATTATAAAGAAAAGTCAATTAGCTTTAAAATGGTCTACTGTAGAAGGCTGAATGACTATTTTAAAGCAAGATATGGTTCTTCAAAGTTTTATACTTTGAATGATTTTTGATATATTTTACCATTATTTTTTTAACTTTCTTATTAATACTTTTTTTCTTGTACATTTAGGTATATATATTGTGCAATAAAAAAAGCTTACTTTCTTTACTTTAAAATGGTGTATTGTAAAAAAATCTAGGACTATTTTTAAACAAGATACGCTGTTTCAAACTGTCAAATATACAGTGTACCCATAAAATAACGCATAAATTCATTATTTCGTAAACCGTCAACTTTAAGGAAAAATCCCGAAACAGGTCGATTTTTATTTTTAAATTACAATTTTTTGGAATATATATCATACTAATGACGTCATCCATCTGGGATTGATGACGTAATCGTGATTTTTTAAAATGAGAATAGGGGTCACGCGATAGCTCATTTGAAAGGGAATTTAATCCTCTTTTCACTAATATAAACATGAACATAATAATTATGTATACAGGGTGTTCAAAATTTTTTTTTAATTAAATTAATTGAGACAAAAAGAAGAATGTATGTAACTTATTTAATTCAAAATTCGTTTTACTGTCGCCAGAAAATAGGAAAGACATGTTTATTTGACAAATAAATATTGCTTTTCGCCTAAATTCAATGTTAGAGCAGCCACCCACCTGCCTCTTGGAAATTTGAACATTACGTTTAAGCGAAAATCAATGTTTATTTTTTAAATTAAACATTTTTATGACAGCAGTAAATTGTATTTAGAATTAATCAAATTACATATATTCACCTTTTTGTGCCAATTAATTTAATTAAAAAAAAAAATATTTTTTTGACACCCTGTATAAATAATTATGTTAATGTTTATAATAGTACATTTATAATTAAATAGCCTTGACTTTGATTGAGTTAACGCGATAAATAACTTGGATAAGATGCTGGTTAAGTGATTACAACGTGTGAAAGATATTGACTTTATTAGCTCTAAGACACTAAAATTAAACAGTAAAATATAAGATAAGTCCGTTACACTTTGAACTGTCTAAAGTTTTGATAAACACGACACGACCAACTTTGAAGAGATATGCACGCTAAGATGAATTGTTTCACCATATGACTCGGCCGTGGTGATTAAAGACGAACGCTTTTACGAACCTTTTCTTGATATAAAACTATACCAAGTATATATTGGTATAAAACTACCACGTTGCCAAGCCATAAAAAAGGCAAAAAAAATAAGAGGGCATAAACATGGCCCCCACCTTGGCAAACACTGCCAACAAATACCGCGAAACAACTGTTCAAATCTGTACGTTAGAATTGAAAGGGCGGTAGTCCATTTTTACAGTAAATGGAGATATGCAGCCAATAATAAACTTAAAGGTGTAATCTTTCGAATGGTGGTTAATAGGTGGTTGTACAGGCAATATTACTAAAATTGCAAGTCGGATGTCCACTGTGAAATTTGTTACAAAAAGCCCTATGTGGTACACCGGCCTTTTTTGCATGGCACGCTGATTGTTAAAAAGACGGTAGTCCAATCTCTATGGACAACCGCCTGTCAGCTGTGTAAATATTGAGGTTATAAGCTAATGTTTTTGCATGGTTTATAGATAAAAGTAACTTTTTCTTTATCGAGATTAATGTGATAATAAATAACAACCAAAAATGTCTGAATCAAGAGCAAAGAAGATGGTTCTACTGAGTTCAATCTTCATTTCAAGCCCCCTAACATTGATACATGTGACACCTGTGACAGTTTTGAAAATAAGCGAAAAGAGGCATATCCTAATGTTGAAGATATTTTAAAGAAAAAAGCAGATCATTTGAATGACGCATATAACAGATACAAGTTAAAAAGGCAGGATAAGATAAGATGCAAGCAGAATTTAAAAGAAGTCGTAGCAATGATGGATTTGCAAAAATGCCTCCCTACACCTATGTTAACTAATGGAAAATCGTTTGGTGTAAAGCAGTTATGGATATTTAATTTTACCGTCTATAATGATAGTACTGCCGAAGGTTCATGCTTCATGTGGGACGAGTCTATTGCAAAAAAGGGTGGCAATGAGATAGCTTCCGCTGTAATAACGTGGTTAAAAAATTTACCTTCTACAACAGAAGAGGTAACATGTTGGTCAGACACCTGCTCTAGCCAAAACCGAATTTTTTTTTATGTATGCCCCTTGAGTAAATATTTATGATGAATTCTAACTACCGAGGTGTTATGGACATATACACAACGAAGCAGACACAATACATACACTAATTGAGAGGAAGAACAAAAGACTGCCTACTATGAATATTTCTGTACCTCATGAATGGGCCCAGTTTATAAGGACCTGCAGTTTGTTAAAACCATTTATTGTTTATGAGATGAAAACAAGTGACTTTTTAACTTTGAAAAAATGGGCAAAGAATCGACAAGCCCGTTTGTGAGTCGGAAACGGAATACAGACAATGAACCCTTTCTATCCTCTAAAATTGTGCACTTGAAAGTCGAAAGAGACCAACCTGGCATTATGTTTTATAAAACAACATTTTCCCAGGAAAATTTTAAATCTGTCAATTTTAAAAGGAAACTGAGAAGTTCTCTCGATGGTTTCCTACCAAAGACATTGGACCAAATAAATAATGAAAATTCAATTCCAATTGATAGTTCAAAATATAACCACCTAATGGAATTGCTAGAATGGGTACCTTCTGTTTACCATTCCTACTATAAATCTTTAAAAACAACAAAAAATAAAGTTGTCGTTAACGAAAACAATTCTTCGTGTTCCGAAGATGATTAAATGCTTTTTAACTTAAGTTTTATATTATTTTTGTAATGTTAAGTTCTGATTATAACGTTCTTTTCCTAATAAAATCATACCAAAAGGGCGGCTGTCCTGTTTTCTATTGATATAATACCACAGAACAAAAAAGGCTGTACTCCTAAATTATTTATTATTTCAATACAAAACAACTTAACGCCTATTATGTTCCTGTAAAATAAAATACAAAGCATGCTTTACCACATTCCTTTAAATCATAAAGCTGCAACATCATTTGATAATTTTAACGGCATTTAAAATTATGGTGTACAAATTAAGAGCACTAATCTTGATCTACTGCAAAACAAACTGAAGGTGACTTCCGCCCTTTCAATTCTAACGTACAGAAATGTCTTATCTAACTTAGTCCGAAATAGCCAACGGGCACATTTTGGCGAAGGAACGAGTAACAATACCATTGTCTGTCTTTAGTCGCTGCCGCGAATCAGTTCAATCACGCGACCTAACTTCCACTTTAATGGAGGCAAATTGTCCTCTTTAATAAGCACTAACGCGTTTTTCGACACTTCACTATGGGTAGTTGCCTTGGCCATCGACAATATTGAAAAATACTGTAGATAATATGCTTTGTTCTGGGCTGGTCTTGTTGCTAACAGCAGAAGCTGTCAAATTGGTAGTGTTTAGAGTGCCTTGTATTATCATCTACCGCTTGATTTTCGCTCGCGTTTACTACAGGTTGTTGCATTGAAGGTGTGTTTCACTCGCTTGACCTATCGGGGTGCAAATACATGTGGTGCTTAGAAGAGCACCTCTTACATGTTGATTGTCTACACCGCCTGTAGTAGTGTCCCAGCTTGAGACAATTCGTGCACAGGCTCATACTTCGTACTTTATCGAATCTTTCCTTCGATGAAAGCCTTAAAAATTCGCCGCATTGATAAATAGCGTGCTCCCCTTTGCACATAGGGCAACATCTCGCACTATCTGTATTGTTTGGAGTGTCCTGCGATGAGTATAGACGGCGAGTAGTCTGCGAATGTTTTGTATTCCGCGGATATGCGCCTGCTTGCGAATTATTTCGCGTATTCTGTTTTTCCGCTTGATTTGCCTCAATTGATTCTAAGAGCTCCGCTCTTGATTTTAAAAACGTCTTAAAATCGTCGAAACTAGGTATTTCGTTGCTCGTTTGCTGTTCTCCCACGAGCGTAAAGGAGATGTGTCAAATTTGCTCGAAATGATATGAATGAGGAGAACATCCCAAGATTCTGTAGGTAGGCCTAGTTGCTTTAATGCGTATAAGTGTTTTGAAAAAATGTCAACTAGTTGCCGCAATCTACTGGATGACTCTTTATTTAGCGGTTCTATATTGAATAGTCCATTAACGTGATTAGATATTAATAGTCTATTCTTGTCGTATCTTTCCCTGATTAATTTCCACGCAATCGCGTAATTTTACGCAGTGAATTCTAAAGTTCGTATAACTTGAGCCGCGCAGCCTTGTAGAGAACTTCGTAAATAATGAAAGCGCCTAATATCATCTAAGTACTCATTCTTGTTGACCAATGACAAAATATTTGCATAATCTAACCAATTATTCATATCTCCGTTAAATTTTGCTAGTTCAGTGACCCGCGTATGAATTTTTAGAGCGCTCACTAGCTTTATCGCCCCCATAGTCGCGGATGATTTTCCGCGCAATCGCTACTAAAGAAGAATGTTTGTTATAAAATTCTTCCCGCTTAAGAATTTCCGTAGCTATTTGTTTTGCTTGGACGGAAGTTTCGATTTGATCCTGAATTTCATCAAATTCAACTAAACTCTCAATACTATTCAACATTTCGATTGTCTGTAAAACCTCTAACTCGGAAATGATGTCACCCTTTTTTATTTGGTCATGTAATGGAGAAATATATTTATTAAATATTGTTAATTTGCTCTTACAGTTCCCTCGCTTCCTGTGTAAACTTTCCATATCGCAAATGATTGTTTAACAAACTGCTAAAGTAATTTATTCAAAATAAAAAACCCAAAAACGATTATTGGATAGAATGACAATTAAATATAATTTATTCAAAATAAATCCGCAAATGATTAATAAATGAAATACTAAATGTAATTTGTTTAAAATAAACCGCAAAAAATGATTATTCGACAAAATGACAATACAATTTATTCAAAATAAATCCCCAAATGATTAATAAATGAAATGCTAAATGTAATTTGTTCAAAATATTCCGCAAAAATGATTACTTGACAAAATGACAATATAATTTATTCAAAATAAATCTGCAAATTATTAATAAATGAAATGCTAAACGTAATTTGTTCAAAAGAACCCGCAAAATCGTTCAAATAGCTATTAAATGAAATGCTTGCAATTTATCCAAAATTGCCCACCAAAGGTTCATTCAAATCCCTTCGTTGACTATACAAACAAAGCAAGGAAAAATATGGTCATAAATTAAGGAATTCTCACCAGTTTTTGGCTGTCAATCAATTTTCGTCAAAACCGCAACAGATAAACAAAACAAGTCTTTATTTACACACTCGACTTTTTGAGATACGAAATACTAGACACTTAAACATCTGGACCGCGTCTTAGCTGCTCGCAACGTTAAAGATCTGCACTCGCCCAATTCTATATTGTTCTTGTCGCACTTAAAAGGCCCGTTCGAAAAGTCCTTTATCCTTCTTCTTTCACGTTGAACACTTAATCTGACTCGGAAGGACCATGACTTTGATTGAGTTAACGCGATAAATAACTTGGATAAGATGCTGGTTAAGTGATTACAACTTGTGCCAGATATTGATTTTATTAGCTCTAGGACACTAAAATTAAACAGTAAAATATAAGATAAGTCCGTTACACTTTGAGCGGTCTAAAGTTTTGATAAACACGACACGACCAACTTTGAAGAGATATGCACGCTAAGATGGATTGTTTCACCATATGACTCAGCCGTGGTGATTGAAGACGAACGCTTTTACGAACCTTTTCTTGGGCGAATGTGCTTTGCGACTGACTTTATCGTATGACGATATGTGGATATATTGGTATAAAACTACCATGTTGCCACGCCATAAAAAAGGCAAAAATAAAAGAATAAGAGGGCATAAACAACCCTTTCAAATGAGCTGTCACATGATCCCTATTCTCATTTAAAAAAATAATCGATTACGTCATCACGCCCAGATGGATGACGTCACTAGTATGATATATATGCCAAAAAATCGTAATTTAAAAATAAAAATCTACCTGTTTCAGGATTTTTCCCTAAAGTCGCCGGTTTACGAAATACTGAATTTATGCGTTACTTTATGAACGCACTGTACACAAGCAATATTCCCACCAAGTTGGAACCATATGGAAAACTTTTTTATTATTAATTTTATGAAAAAAAGTTATTCTTCATAAAATGCTCTGCATAGCATAAAACCAAAGATTCAATCATCAGATATAAAATTCACTAGTAAAATTTAATAGTATACCAGGTATGTTAAAAAATATGAATTTTGCTCAAGAGTAAAGTACCTTTATATTTCGCAGTATGGAAATGTGTTATTAAGAAAAGTTGTATGTAATTATATTCCTCTAATTGAAAAACAATATCAAAATTTTTCTCAAATTACGGACCTACTCTTGGATATCCTACGGATATCTTGTTTAAAAATAGTTCTAGAATCTTTTACAATCGGTACACCATTTTAAGTAAAGAAAATAATCTTTTTTTGTGTTCAGCAATGTATATAACTAAATGTAGACGAAAGAAAGTTATAATGAAAAAATATAAAAATAATCGTAAAAAAAATCAAAAATCGTTAAAAGTATAAAACTTTGAAAAACATAAACTTGCTTAAAAATAGTCATACAACCTTATACAATAGACAATTTTAATGGTAATTGATTTCTCTTCGCGTAGAAAAAATTTACATAACAATGTTTGCGAAATAATGGGAAAAATGGCCCAAAAATGCTGTGAGCGGCTGCATTTTGCAAGTTTGAAAAATCATATTTCAGAAACTAAGTCCTGGAGACTTCTACCAAACGTAAATAGGAAGGATGGAAGCTTTTTCCTTTCACCAATGCCTATACCTGTGTCCCCATGGAAAAAGTTATGGGACAAAAAAAAATTGCTTTATTTCGTGTTTTTTTTGCTTTTTTTTGAATATATTTTTGTAAAAAAAATATTTTTTAATTTAAAAGGTGATATTTCGATAGTAAATTTAATCTGGAACAATTTTTCTGTAGACGTGTTTGTACCAAAAAGGCATAGAACTCAGCCTAATGCACCATGTGCCTAGTGACTAAGTCACCCCTTTCTCAAAAAGGCACCCCTGTAAATTGTAGCACTCCGCGATTTTTTATATTTAGAAGTCCATTGACCATATGAAATAATAAAACCCCTTTAACGTTGTAGTTTCTTTTTACAGTACATATTCAATAGCATATAGTAATAAGCCTGCCTGTTTGACACCTGTTTGACACGCCTGTAATGAGGAAAAAAATTATATTTAGTTATTATGCTTCCTTACCTCTTTTCACAACATATAAATGTATTATAGTTGTTCCTCCGATGCTCATAAATGCCCAGATTTTCACAAACAAGGAAATTGACAAAAGATATTTATACTTCTTTCTTTCTTTTTCCGTATCCTGTGGAATAATAAGCAAGCAAAGCTTTAAAAAGTCCATGTAAGCCTTAAATGGTTCTTTAAAATAATTTTTTTTCAGCGTATTCTCCAGCATATCTTATTGAAAATACTCGTAAGAGTGGTAATAAAATAGATAAGAGAGTATTGCAACTGTTCTTATACTGCATTAGAGAATTATAATTGAAAACTTGGAAATACACAAAAATAATATATCGATTGACAATTATCTATAAAATTTAAATGAAGTAAAGCATATAATTTTTTATTTTTCTTTCAGTCTAATACAAAATTCATATGGAAAACTTTTTCATTATTAATTTTATGAAAAAAAAATTATTCTTCATAAAATGCTCTGCATAGAAAACCAAAGATGCAATATCAGATATAAAATTTACTAGTGAAATTAAATAATATACTAGGTATATTAAACAACAAGAATAAAAAACCGCTAAACGCCGTAAAAATGAGTGCCGCATACAATATTCCAGCTACAAAAGATCTGATATGAAAATTACGTGGCGCGAAAATGTATTTTCATTTTGATGCAAAACCAAATTCTAGTTTTATTTTAAAAGATTTTTCCATAATATTTGCTAAAATTGAAGTAAACGCGCCACAAAAGAGTTTCAAAATTCAAACTGTATCAAATTTACTCTTTTGTGGCGCGTTTACTTCAAATTTAGCAAATATTATGGAAACATCTTTTAAAATAAAACTAGAATTTTGTTTTGCATCAAAATGAAAATACATTTTCGCGCCACGTAATTTTCATATCAGATCTTTTGTAGCTGGAATATTGTATGCGGCACTCATTTTTACGGCGTTTAGCGGTTTTTTATTCTTGTATCAGGAGTTTTTCAAGTTATATACAAATTAAAGGTATGAAGTTGAATGCAATTTTTCTCGATTACACGTCAAGCTTTATAAATGGTCACCTTTGTCGCATTATCTCCCAAATGATCTAGTGACCATATATTGGTATGGCCGGTAAATGAACTCAGATTATCCGTTACAGATCAAATTTAGCGTCGTAACCACTACAACTACATAAACCATTTCGGGAATAATAGTTAATTGGATTATATATTTCTAACTTAAGACTTCTAAACGGCTTAACCGATTTTGATCACTAAACATGAGTTTGAAACGTATTGACAAGTAGTATCTGATGCATCTGAGTTCAAGTATGAAAACTAAAGTTGTTACAGAAATTATTGAGCTTGAACTGTTTTTCCCCATAGGAAATAGATTTGATCATACTTATGAAGCGTATAACTTAACATTTCTAATTTTCCCGGATATGAGGTAAACAACGTTAGATTAGCCTAGAGTCCTTCTACAAACGCTCAGTTATTGGCGCAATTCGTAGGTTGAAATTTTGAGTAATTGTCGAAAAACCAAAATTTTCAAAGTTTAGTTTTTCAATTTTTTGGCTATACTGAGCCGTGTGTATGTCTGAGCTTGATCGCTTAGGCAACGTTTGAAAACCTAACTCAACCCTATTGATGTGGTTTATTTGCGATTTTCCTGTCTCTCCTTGAACCTAAGATATATACGCCCAAAAAATTTGCCATTTTGTATCTACCTAGCCCTATAGCTGGCTTACGGGTAGTCAGAAGTCAAAAATTACACCGGTTCTGAATCGGCCCTCACACCCTCTTGAAACACAGAAAAACAATTCAGGTCGGTGTAACTTTTCCACATACATACTGTTATATTTCTATTTGATATGAAAATTAAATTTTGATAATTATAAACAGGATTCAATTTAATATAAAATATTTTCAATTTTCTCAACCACGGGCATATAAATTTAGAACAACCTGTATACAACAAATTGTTATATTTAATTTTAAGAAGTGATTAAACGAAACTCGGGACAATGCGCTTAGAACAAACAAAGTGAATGGCGCGTACCATTATCGTTGTTCGCGGAAGGTTCGATCATTAGCCTATGCTAAATAAAACTCAAGTGAAATCGATAATAGGTCATTATCGTTGTTTGCGGAAGGTTCGATCATTAGCTTATGCTAAATAAGACTCAGTTGAAGTAGATAATAGATCATTAAATTTTGTAATTAGTAGAAAGTAATTTTAGAATGGGAATTAACTATTTTTCTTTTGAAATCCATTAAGCATATTTAGAAAGATTAAAAATTGGTTTTGAGGAATACTGCGAATGAGAGTTGGTGGTGGAAGTTTGATTTGTGAATCTGGAAGGGATATTTAGAAAGTAGGGGAATGAATGACAAATAGAGATCAGAATGTTTTGAGCTGTCGAGAAGTGAAGTCCAGTAGTAGACGGTAGTGTACGGAGAGTGAGAAAGCCGGTGTAGTTCCGTGAGTGTGGAGTATCTATCGTGGAACGAGAGGTAGGCCAGGTTGAGAGTAAAAGAACCTCCTTGAGCCAAGAGTTCCCGGTAGCTGATTGCAGTTTCGAAAAAGGTAGAACACAGCATCACGACAGAAACAGGAAACGAGAGCTATACGAGCTAGTTTCAAAGGAGAACATTACTGGAAGCCAGGACGAGGTTTTGATCGCAGCCAAGGATAGCAGGAAACGGGTTTTGTGTGAAGACATTCTCAGTTCACCAGAAAAAGGTCAGTCTCATTTGTTTGGACATGAATGTATGGGTTTTTCGTATTAAATACCACATTTAAAATTGAAGAAACATAATCAATAATATCAGAAAAGCTTCATCAAACTTAAATAGAATTGTTGCTAATAAATCATAATAGTTAAATGTTAATAAAAACTTTCAATTGGAAACCAAAAGGAAATAAGATTCCCATTTGTAAATGTTATGTTTAAGAAAAATAAGATCTAGCAAATATTAAGCAGTGATTGCCATTTAAATAAAATAAACAATATTTTGATTACAATTGTAACCCATATGTGTGTATTATTTTACTCTTTTCTTTCCTATCCCGATTAGGAACCATTGAGAAATACTTAGAAGCCACGTAAGTAAGTAATTAATTTTATAAAAAGCCCTGAGATTGAAAACATATTGATATGTGATCTGGTAAATTAATTAGATTATTATTAATGCATTGATTAAAATTAAATGACATATAAGAATATTATCTCATATCAATAATCAAGATCACATCAACTGTCGTCAAACGTGGAAAGCATTGTAAAGTATTTCTAGTGGCAAATTTGAAGGATAGAAAGAGTAAAGCCGGTATTTGAAAATTTATATGCCTGTGGTAAAAAGTGAGATACTTACATTTGATAACATAAAATTTTAGATCTCTTTAGGTACAAATTTTACATAACTGATTTAATATTTTATTTTTACGATATTTACATTTGATATATTTATTGACAATTTATAATATTTGGGTGAGAAAAAGTCGTCTTGGTAACATACTAGTAAAATTTCATATTTGGCGGGGACAGTACTTCTTGAAAACAAATGTCTGTGACAAGAAGCCAAAGCAAAGACAACAAAAAACAAAAAGAACATTAAGACCAAGAAGATATTTTAGACAAGACAATCATGGCATCAGAACAGCAAGAATTATCAGGAATAGATAAACTATTACAACTGATGCAACTCCAGTCACAAAAACTGGATGACAATCAAAGAGAAACAAAACAAGCAATGGATGAAGCAAAAAGGACAATGGATAAAAATCAGGAGGAAACAAAACTAGCAATGGATGAAGCATCAAAGAAAATGGATAAAGTGGATCAAAAAATGGATGAAACACAACAAAAAATGGATGAAACACAACAAAAATTGGATCAAAAAATGGATGAAACACAACAAAAAATGAAACAAGCAATAGAAGAGAACAACAAGAAAATGGAAGAACGCATAGGAAAGTATGAAAAGGAAGTAAAAGGATTTTTGACAATGATCAAGAACGATATGGGACAACAAGAGACAGAGATTAAAGAAATCAAAAGCAAAATAAAGGAAATAACGAATTGCCAGAAAAAGGAAATAGAAAATTTGGAAAATAAGTTGGAAAATGCTATTCAAGTAGACAGAGAAGAAGTGGAAAAAAGAATCACAGAAATAGAAAAACAAGTCACCGAAAACCGGACGCAACAAAATGTAGGAGAAAGAAGAGAAATGGTTATACATAGCACAGATGACGTGAAGATAAGGTTTGGCGGGGATGTAAGAAGATTACACCCAGTGCCGTTCATAAATAGCCTGAAAAAGAAAATACAGCACATCGGAAATTTCGAAACAGCAAAAGAAACTATCAGAAACCATCTCAAATATGAAGCAAGCCTATGATGGTTCGATTGCAAAGAAGAAGAATTTGACAGTTGGCAACAATTTGAAAAAAAATTTTTGAATTATTTCTGGGGAAAAGTCCAACAATTGGAAATTAACAAGGAATTGCAAAATGGGAAATACAATGATAGGATGGGTATATCAGAAAGGACATATGCATTACAAATTTACTATAACGCAAAACATTTACAATATAATTACTCATCGGAACAATTAGTCGAACTGATTGCAAGACATTTCGAAGAAACGCTGGAAGACCATATCACATTGCAAAACTACAAAGACATAGATAGTTTATGCCAATTCCTACAAATAAGAGAATCACGTTTAAGAGAAAGAAAATCAAGAAGGTCGCGAGAAGATTACAGGCCCCGAGAAACACAGGATTACAGAGATAGAAATCAAAATAGGAGGGACTATACAAGACGAGATTTTAATCGCAGAAGGGAAAACGAAAATAGTGACAACGGAGGAGGAAATTATGAACAAAGAAATAGGCAATGGAATGAGGACAGAAATCGAGAATACCAGAATAGAATCACCACACGCTCAAATCAAGAAAACAGAAATAATGGTAAACAAAATGAACAGGGATATCGAGAAAACCGAAACAGATCCGACAGACCAAGAGAAAATAGAAGAGAAGTAAATAATACCCAGACAGATGAATATGACGGAGAGAAACATTATGACGAAAATATAAACAACGATGAGCAACCGGCGTCTTTTCACGACGGCGCTCACTAAAAACCAAAAATCAAACAGGAATCTTTTGTAACCCCAAGGAGTTTATTAAATTGGCAAGAAACAACGAAAAGAAAAATGGAGTTAATTTAAAATTTGTGGATGGATTTATCAACGAGAAACCAATTAAAATTATGATAGACACTGGATCTGAAATAACATTGGTCAACAGAAAACTAATAGAAGAAGTTAACTTAACAAATTTAATTTACAAAATACCTAGGGTAAATTTAGTGGGCGCAAACAAACGGACATTGGCAACTATAAATGAAGGCATACGAGTAATGGTACGACTGGGTAAGAAGATGTATGCACTACAATGTGTAATAATGCCAAACATGTCACATGACATGATAGTAGGAGTTGACGAATTGGCAGAAAAACATGTAGTGATAGATTTTAAAAATAATACGATGAATCTAACAGAAGAAAAAGAAGAAGAACAGGACAAGGAACAGGAGAAACAAAATACGGACGAATCAGGTAAAGAACAAACAGTGGAAATGAATTTGGCAACGAAGCAAGGACAAAGAAGAAAAGGGAGAAAAAGTCAGAAAAAGACAAAAGAAAATGAAATCTGTGGCTCCTCAAAAGAAGAGTTGAGCCCAGAAGAAGAAAAATTGAGAGTATCAAAAGCAAAAGAAAACTGGGATTCCTCAAAAGAAGAGATGAGCTCAGGAGAAGAAGAAATAAAGCTAACAAATGAAAGCGAAAAAGATATGATCGAAACAGTGGCATTTGAAGAGGAGGCATATGAAAACGAGGATGCAGAATACACGGTAAAATTATGTGAAAAATCTGAGGAAAAAGACAGAAGATTGATATGGGAAAAAGGGAAAGACAACATAATAGCCGACACTCTAACACAGGATGAGGACACTGAAAATAAGGAAACAATTACTCTACAGGTGGGACTAATTAGAGTAATACAAGAAGAAGGGGTATAAGACGTAGATTAAAGTAAGGAAATATACAGGGAGTTGGTTTTGCCTCGAGAAAATTTATTTAAAAATGCAGATAAATTTTATCGAATACAAGGCGGGGATTTGTTATATTTCTATTTGATATGAAAATTAAATTTTGATAATTATAAACAGGATTCAATTTAATATAAAATATTTTTAATTTTCTCAACCACGGGCATATAAATTTAGAACAACCTGTATACAACAAATTGTTATATTTAATTTTAAGAAGTGATTAAACGAAACTCGGGACAATGCGCTTAGAACAAACAAAGTGAATGGCGCGTACCATTATCGTTGTTCGCGGAAGGTTCGATCATTAGCCTATGCTAAACAAAACTCAAGTGAAATCGATAATAGGTCATTATCGTTGTTCGCGGAAGGTTCGATCATTAGCTTATGCTAAATAAGACTCAGTTGAAGTAGATAATAGATCATTAAATTTTGTAATTAGTAGAAAGTAATTTTAGAATGGGAATTAACTATTTTTCTTTTGAAATCCATTAAGCATATTTAGAAAGATTAAAAATTGGTTTTGAGGAATACTGCGAATGAGAGTTGGTGGTGGAAGTTTGATTTGTGAATCTGGAAGGGATATTTAGAAAGTAGGGGAATGAATGACAAATAGAGATCAGAATGTTTTGAGCTGTCGAGAAGTGAAGTCCAGTAGTAGACGGTAGTGTACGGAGAGTGAGAAAGCCGGTGTAGTTCCGTGAGTGTGGAGTATCTATCGTGGAACGAGAGGTAGGCCAGGTTGAGAGTAAAAGAACCTCCTTGAGCCAAGAGTTCCCGGTAGATGATTGCAGTTTCGAAAAAGGTAGAACACAGCATCACGACAGAAGCAGGAAACGAGAGCTATACGAGCTAGTTTCAAATTAGAACATTACTGGAAGCCAGGACGAGGTTTTGATCGCAGCCAAGGATAGCAGGAAACGGGTTTTGTGTGAAGACATTCTCAGTTCACCAGAAAAAGGTCAGTCTCATTTGTTTGGACATGAATGTATGGGTTTTTCGTATTAAATACCACATTTAAAATTGAAGAAACATAATCAATAATATGAGAAAAGCTTCATCAAACTTAAATAGAATTGTTGCTAATAAATCATAATAGTTAAATGTTAATAAAAACTTTCAATTGGAAACCAAAAGGAAATAAGATTCCCATTTGTAAATGTTATGTTTAAGAAAAATAAGATCTAGCAAATATTAAGCAGTGATTGCCATTTAAATAAAATAAACAATATTTTGATTACAATTGTAACCCATATGTGTGTATTATTTTACTCTTTTCTCTCCTATCCCGATTAGGAACCATTGAGAAATACTTAGAAGCCACGTAAGTAAGTAATTAATTTTATAAAAAGCCCTGAGATTGAAAACATATTGATATGTGATCTGGTAAATTAATTAGATTATTATTAATGCATTGATTAAAATTAAATGACATATAAGAATATTATCTCATATCAATAATCAAGATCACATCAATACATACATACATACATACATACATATGTACATATCCACAAACATTTTCCCCTTTTTAAATAAAAATTGAGTTCTAATTCTGAGCTCGCTAACTTTTAAACGGTATAACCGATTTTCAAAATTAAACATGCGTTGGAAAGGTCATGATCTATGCTATCAGAACCCGCAAAGGCCGAACTTACGTTTTTGAAATTTTTGGGAGTTTTGGGGACGAGAACGAAAAACAGACCCTAAATAGGAAAAGCCGTAAAATCCACAGCCTTGGACCAAAATGAAGAAGTAATATATGGATCTAGGAGTCTTTTCCTAAACTTTAAGATGGGATTTGGCTCAATTTTCAATTCAGTCAGGTTTAGAAAATCGAAAATTTCGTGTATATAATATATAGTGTCGCATGTAGGGGTTGTGCGCCACTGGCGAGAACTGTCGTTCTCTGGTAATTTTCAAAATTAGATGTGCGTTGGAAAGGTAATGATCAGTACTAGCAGAAGCCGCAAAGGTCGAACTAATATTTTTGAAATTTTTGGTAGTTTTGAGAACGAGAACCTTGGTCGCAATCTCTCCCAAATGATCTAGAACTTACGACACCAGTGATAAGACAATCCGGGTTCATATCCCAGCCATCCTAATAATTATGTAATTATGGCCGGCAAATGAACTCGGATTGCCCAATCAAACTAGCATCGTAACCACTACAGGTACATAAACCATGATTGATTAATAACATTGATTTTCTCGATATAAACTAAATTTCGATAACCAATAAATCGAAAACTATTAATTTTATCAAAAAAATATAAAACATTTTTTGCTTACAATTAATGTTTTTACCAACATTTGCGGTCAAAATATAATAAAAAATTTCCACCCTCGAGACGGGGTGGCAACCACCCCATGGTAAAAGCGTCTTTCGGAATCATACAGATTTTGATCCTTAGACTCTCCACTACTTATTCTCAAATTTTCAAGCAAATCGATCCATTCTGTAAAAATTGCGAAGTGAAAAGTTTCAGTTCCTGGACTAATTATACTTTTGGAGCTCTATAACTTCTGAACGGCTGAACTGATGTTGATCACTAAATATGAGTTTAAAACGTATTGACAAGTATTATCTGATGCATCCAAGATCAAGTATGATAACTGAACGTATTACAGGAATTATTGAGCTTGAAAAACGGTTTTTCCCATAAGAAATAGATTTGATTATACTTATGAAGCCTATAACTAAAAAATTCGAATTTTCCCAGATATGAGATATACACCGTTAGACGCGCCTGGGTCCTCCTACAAACGCTCAGTTATTGGCGCAATTCGTGGGTTGAAATTTTGAGTAATTGTCGAAAAACCAAAATTTTCAACGTTTAATTTTTCAGTTTTTCGGCTATGGTGAGCAGTGTGTATGTCTCAGGTTGATCGCTTAAGCACCGTTTGAAATCTTAACTCATCCCTATTAATTTGGTGTATTTGCGGTTTTCCTGTCTCTCCTTGAACCCAAGATATATACGCCCAAAAAATATGCTATTTTGTATCTATCTAGTCCTCTAGCTGGCTTACCGGTAGTCAGAAGTCAAAAATTAGACCGGTTCTGAATCGGCCCTCACACCCTCTTGAAACACAGAAAAAAAAATTCAGATCGGTGTAACTTTTCCACACACATACATACATACATACATAAATACATACATACATACATACATACATACATACATATCCACAAACATTTTCCCTTTTTTAAATAAAAATTGAGTCATACTTCTGAGCTCGATAACTTTTGAATGGTATAACCGATTTTCAAAATTAAACATGTGTTGGAAAGGTAATGATCTGTGCTATCAGAAACCGCAAAGGTAGGGCTTAAGTTTTTGAAATTTTTGGGAGTTTTGGGGACGAGAACGAAAAACAGACTCTAAATGGGAAGGGCCGTAAAATCCACACCCTTGGACCAAAATGGAGATATGACATATGGATGGACGAGTCTTTTCCTATTCTTTAAGATGGGATGTGGCCCAATTTTCAATTCAGTCAGGTTTAGAAAATCGAAAATTTCGTGTATATATAGTGTCGCTTGTAGGGGTGTTGTGCGCCACTGGTGAGAACTGCCGTTCTCTGTGGATATGAATTTAGCTGAAGAGCAAAGTACCTTTATATTTCACAATATGGAAAAGTGTTATTAAGAAAAGTTATTTGAAATTATGTTCTAATATGTAATTATATTCTTCTAATTGAAAATTTTTTTTTTCAAACTACGCATACCTACTCTTGGATATCGGACGGATATCTTGTTTAAAAATAGTCCTAGAATTTTTGACAATATGTACACCATTTTAAAGTAAAGGAAATAAGCTTTCTTTTGTATTCAGCAATGTATATACCCAAATGTAGAAGAAAAAAATTATAATGAAAAATATAAAAATAATCGTAAAAAAATCAAAAATCGTTAAAAGTATAAAATTTTGAAAAACCATAACTTGCTTAAAAATAGTCGGTTAACCTTATACAATAGACAATTTTTAATGGTAATTGACTTTTCTTCTTACTAAATGTACCATGTCATATATAGTGTTTCCATCGGGAATTTGCCAACTGTCGGCTCTTTAGTCTCTTTGATGACAGTGTCGACCATTGGCGTGGAAATGAAGAAAAAGGGTCGGTCAGTTCATCAAACGCATATTTCGAGGAAAATCATATTTAATTTCTGTTTTAACTTTAAAAAGAAACACACACGGTTTTTGTATCTGTATATTTTTTTTATATCAATTAAATAATTTTTTAAACAAATTCAAAAGATTATCTTTTGTGTTCCGGAAAATATGTTTTAGGTTTTCTGGGTCATTCTAAACAAGAAAGTTATTTTGTCATTTTTCTCAAAAGTTGATAGTTTTTGAGTTATAGACGATTTAAAATCGGAAAAATGCGAAAATCGCTGTTTTAGAAGGTTAAAAACTCATATTTAAATTATTATTTTTAAGGTTGCCAAGTGCTTAAATTAAAGTTTTAACATTCATTTTCAAGATTCTGAAGAGTAGTCTGGTCTGGTCCATCCGATTTTTACGCCGGTGCGGTGGCGCTCTATTTCAACAATCTCCTATGTTGCCCCTGAAAACATTTTTTTAGTTTTTTTGGGTGATTCTAAACACACAAGGTATCTTGTCATTTTTCTGAGAAGTTAATAGTTTTGAATTATAAGCGATTTAAAATATGAAAAAGGTGAACATACACATTTTCGAGACTTAAAACTCATATTTAAATTATTAATTTTAGGTTGCCAAGTGCGTAAATTGAAGCTTAAGCATTCATTTTCACGATTCTGAAGGGTAATCTGATCTAACTTCTATTTAGACCGTTATTCTTTAATTGTTAATTATACGGGTCCATCCGATTTTTATGCCGTATACTATTTCAAAAATCTCATATTTTGCTCTGAAAAACATTTTTTTTTGATTTTCTGGCTCATTCTAAACAAAAAAGGTTTCTTGTCATTTGTCTGAGATTTTTCTGAGATAGTTTTCGAGTTATAAGCGATTTAAAATATGAAAAGTGCCAAAATACGCATTTTTAGGACATAAAAACTCATATTTAAATTATTATTTTTGAGGTTTCCATGAGCTTAAATTGAAGCTTAAGCATTCATCTTTAGGATTCTGAAGAGTAATCGGGTCTAACTTCCATTTAGTCTGTAATTCTTTAATTGTTAATTACACAAGTCTTCTTTTTGCCCTGAAAAACATTTTTTTAGATTTTCTCGCTCATTCTAAACAAAAACGGTTTCTTGTCATTTTTCTGAGAGGGTAATAAATTTTGAGTATATGCAAAATGTGAAAATACGTATAGCGTATTTTCGCATTTTTCAGATTTTAAATCGCTTATAACTCGAAAACTATTATCTTCTTAGAAAAATGATAAAACCATTTGTGTTTATAATTGCCCAAAAAACCTAAAAAAATGTTTTTGGGGCAAAATCGGAGATTTTGAAATAGCCGACGGCATAAAAATCAGATGGACGCGCATAATTAACAATTAAAAAACAAGTGTATACATTGAAGTTGGACCCGATTACTCTTCAGAATCCTAAAGATGAATGCTCAGGCTTCAATTTAAGCTCTTGGAAACCTCAAAAGTAACAATTTAAATATGAGTTAATAAGCCTCGAAAATGCGCATTTTCGCATTTTTCAGATATTAAATCGCCTATTATAACTCGAAGACTATCAAATTTTGAAAAAAATTGATACCTTTCATGTCTAGAATGATCCAAAAAACCTAAAAGAATATATTTTGGTGCAAAAAAGGAAATGTTTTAAATTTGTTTAAAAAAATTGTTTTAACAATTTCTGACAAAAAAAATAGCTATTCACTATTCAGATTTGTTTAAGGGGGATATTTTTAAATAGGAATCTGCAAAGAAAGCCAATCACAATTTTTTTCAGATTGGAGCTTCCTCACAATATGGACTATCTATTTTCTTTGTAATAAACTAATAAGATATAAACTGTTTATTGATAAACGTCCTTTGCAACAGTGCCAATCCTCCTACCCAATTTTTTATTTCTTCGCTTTCGTTTTAAGGAATGATTATGTAACAGTACCTAATTAAACAATAATTGTACCTATTATATTATATCGTCTTATACCCGATTTTTGTTAATTCATGAATTCTCGAAACAATTGCATTATCAGTCATTCAAGTATATTCATTTTTGAAACAACGCGTTCACATTGAACATGCAAATCTTTGTTTTTTAATTCGATTATTTTTTACCTGTCAAATTCTGACGTTTTTGCTTTTTCAGCCAATCACCACGCGTCGTTCTAGCCAATCATTGAGTGTAATACTGATAAAGCAGCCTCTTCCTTGATAAAACAGTCTCTTTCCTGATAAAACTTAAGGTACCCTAAATTTCACATAATACGTTACGAACGACATTGGAAAATCTCATATTAGTTATAAAAATTGTGTTTTTAATAATTGTTCATTTTCGGTTTAAACAGTTTTTTTATGTATTAACAATATAATAAATAAATTGGTTCATTTTTAAATCATAAAATAATTTATCTATAACCGACTTAAGACATTGATCCTAGTTGTCTTAAAAATATTTCACAGATGCCCGTATTTACTAATAATACATATTGGTTCACAAAATAATCTTTTCAAATACCACTCTTCCTCTAAATTTTGCTTGATAAATTTAGAGGACTCGTGGTATTACCTTTGATTAATTATTTGGTAGCAAAAATATATATAACTCTCCAGTAACTCCGCCACTGTTCAAATAAACGAATCGGAAATAATTTTGTTTGGTGACACGCAGGTGTACAATTATGAACGCGGTGTTGCCGCGTTCATGAAATACGATGCCGATTTAACGTTAGGCAGAGAGGGAAGAACTAACTAATAGTGTTCTTTTGTTGTTGAATTGAAACGAACTAGAAGTACTGGATGTGACTATCACAATTTGGTTTTTTATTTCTTAAAATTTGATACTTTAAATGTTTAAACTTGTTTTAATATTAAAACAAAATTCTTAATATCGTGTTAAAATCATCAACATGGAAACGTCAATTTAAAACCCGCTACTTAATTCTGCCCAGACTACAGTGTTGCCGATACTCCAAAATTTCCTTTAAGTATAATACATACAAAGTTGCTTCAATTTATTAGTGAAGGCCCATTGAAATTTGAAGTACCTAGTTAATTAATTTATATATTTTTTAAGAACATTTTCATATTATCTTTTTAAAAGTGTCATTGAGTAACAATTGAATACTAAAATAGAGAAAACATTTTCAGAATATATAAACTTGGGAATTTTAGGAAATATATCTGACAACCTTGATTCGAAAGCCGGTCTCTTTGATATCAATATGAGTGCTAATTATGTTGGAAAATTACTGGTGGATAAACTATACCTAAAGATACATAGAAAAAGTTACAGATAAATGTTTGCGAAATAATGATCAAAATGGCCCAAAAATGCTGTGAACGGCAAAGTTTGAAAAATCATATTTCGGAAACTATAAGTTCTAAAGACTTCTGTCAAACGTTATTTTAAAGAGAAAGGCAGGAAGTTTTTTTCCTTTGAAGCAATGCCTATACCTACATCCACGTGGAAAAAAGTTGTGGGGCAAAAAACGAAATTGCTTTCTTTCGTGTTTTTTGTTGTGTTTTTTAATATATTTTTGTAACAAAAAATATTTTTGACCCTAAAAAGTGATATTTTGATAGTAAATTTAATCTGGAATAATTTTTCTGTAGACATATTTGTACCAAAAGTGCATAGAAATCACCCTAATGCACCCTGTGCCTAGGGACTAAGTCCCTTTTCAAAAACACACTTCTTTAAATTGTAGCACTCAACTCAAACGCACTCCTTTAAATTTTTTCATGTTTAAAGGTCCATTTACTATACGAAATAATAACCTGTGTTGAGCTGCCCCCCTCCCACTTGCAAAAATTAAAAAACAAATAACTCTAATTCATAAATAACTCTAAAATTGTAAGTTTTCACAAAAAAAATTTCATCACTAAAATTGAAGCTAATAAAAAAATATAATAAATTCCTTACTTGAAAAACCATTTAACCACTATCCGGGCAACACATTTTACTTACGTAACCGGGCAACTCGGGTCCGTTAGGCCCACCACTGTTCTTGAATGTACTATTCATATTTACCCATATATTTCTAATATTCTTTTTTGATTTTTTATTAAAGTCATATTTAAATTGTCTAGATTTAAAAAAATGTGCTACTATAGTATGCGGTCTACCTCGAGGGTGCGATCTACCTGAACGATTTACACATAATAATGAAATGCAAGAAAACTTTTGTAGAAAAAATATTTATTCACAAGTAATAAACTTTTGGAGCCAAATAAAGATTTATTTAATAAATAAATAAAAAATTTTGCAAATCTACTAGGCCATTTTGCACTTTGTGCACTTTGCTTTTTATTATGTCGCAGGATCGCATACGTCCTGTCGGTTGTGGTTGACTCTTCAAGTTAATTCTATCCTTAGTTTAAAACATTACACATTCTGAAATCTGGGAACATGTAGCTAAACATTCTTCTTCATTATCACTCAATACTACTTGCTGATCATCCTTTTCACTTGCTTCCGAAAGATGATCTTCAATTTCAGAGTCACTTTCAATGCCACCTACTTCAGGAAATTCTTCATCATCGGAATCTCATAAACTTTTAGCAATATCTTGCAGTTATGCAGCTGACAATGGTTTTCGGGACATTTCACTGTAATTCAATATAATTTTAGGAGCTTAGTTATCGACAGTAACATCGATATCAAACAACTGATAGCAGGTGCATTATTTATTTCAAAATATGTATAGGTACGTACCTAACAATACTATTGCATTCCAACAATGATTATTAGTTTTTAAAATTCATTTAGAATAGATATAACACCTATTGTAAGCATCTTTTTGGTGTTCACATCAAAGAGGTTTACATTGTTTGTTACACATTTAGACTTTATTATTGGATTTCCGGAATCATAAAAGTCGTATATAGAATCCACAAAAACATTACCTGACTGCCAGATTACCTTCTGTAACAAAGACTTAGACTTTAGGTATAAATACAAATAGGGTCCTACGGGCCCGCAGTGGCGTGCTGGAGCTTTTCAAGCGGCCCGGTGATTTTATAGAAAAGCGGCCTCCCATCCTCATTTTACCTTCTATTATCAGGATGTTTTATTCGCTTTTAAAAAAAAACAAAAAAATACCAAAAATATAAATTATTTTTGAATCAAACGTAAAACTTCGAATTCAATGATTTTTTTAAATTTGCTATATTTTTTCATTTAAGAATAATAATCTTACAAATAATAAATGACATGTATGGCAATATTGTATGCAGTAACGCAGAAACTATAATTTCCTGAATAAATATAATATCTATAAATTTGATGTAATTAAAATAAAATTAATATAAAATTTCAAGAATTTTTCAATTATGTATTAAGCTAAATTTTAGTAAATTATACAAGAGAGTACAAATGCAAGTAGAGTGCAAATATTTTAATTTAAAAATATTTAAAATGTTAATACAACGCAATAATCTAAATATTCTTTTGCGATTATTTTATCAAATAATTACTTAACTCTTGATCAATAATTTCCACATTAAAGTAGATTTTTGAGCAAATACGTCTATTATTCCATCATTTTTAATCTTGTGTTAAAGTACTTCTTAACCGATTTTTTATGTATTTCAATGTTGAAAAGTTTTTTTTGCAAGATACTGGTGTCACTGAAAGAGTTAATAAATGCTTTATATTATACTAAGTATTTAAATTTAAATAAGCACACAGCACACTGATATAAGTTGTACTTATGCAAAACAGCGTAACAGCAAGCTATACAATCTTTACACTTTTTAGTACCAAACGGAGGTGAAGTTTTCACAATATCAACATTGTCATTTGTCATTTGTTACTTCATGTTCATTATCACTTAGATTAATAATATCATATTATCATCCTTCATATTTTCTGTAGACTAAACATATTACTGAACACACTTAGTATGTACATATTTTGCAAATTCCTATTTTTAATACAATCCATTTATCGGAAAAATCCACGAGTTCTTCTCTAATCGCAGTCGCAGATATGGTAGGATAAAAATTTCTTAATTTTTCAGTATATCAAATTTATTGTATCAAAATTTCTAGGATGTAGAGTGCTTAGATAATCATAAAACGATTTGATTTGTCTTGATCAAATGGTTTTTCGATACTTCCAATAATTCGGTCAAAAATGTACAAGACGTTTTTCCATTTTTTATTCTGCAGAGTACATACATGTTTGAAGGAAATTGGAAAACCATAAATATACTTGTATGTATGAAAATAAATAATATTATCTGTAGCAATCTATTTATGTAATAGACTATAGACTCTTATTCATTTACTTAAGCTGTATTTCACAATTAAAGCAAAATTAAATCTTTTTTAAATGTTTTATATTAATATTACAGTGGAACCTTGATTATCCGTCTCTCCATTAACCGTCACCTCTGTTAACCGTCAGGGTCCGAACATAATAAGTTGTATTGAGTACATACATAAGCAAAAAATTGAGTCATCAATTCATTTTTTTGAGCATTGTGATAAGCCAAACGAAATTCGCTGAAATGTACAGTGTACAGTGCGGTAACAAATGAAGTTATGGCTGAATCAACTGTTTTGTTTTCGTTGCCTAAAGATGACGAATGGTTAATTTGTGATAAGGACGCAAATGAATATCGATTGCTGACAGATGATGAAATCGTTGAAATGGCAAAACAGAGGCTGGCGAAACAGGTTTAGAAGCTGAAACAAACTTGGAATTTAACGGTGGCGACGTCGATGATGCTTTTGCAACTGACAAAGATTTGCCTAAAGAAGCTAGAAAAGCTGCATCTCACATGCAACCATTCATCGAGTGGTATTTGGTATTCTCGACAAAAAGAATCCAATAAAGTAGATTGTATGATCTTACGCCGAATAAGAAAATCAGCCCTTGCAAAATGTGAAGCATCAGTAAAACAAACAAAGATTTCACAATATTTTAAACCAAATTCGACAATATTAACGCGAACACAATTCTCTTATATAATCAAACAAAACATACAAATAAAATTTGAGAGTTTTATTATCAATTTTAATTTTTTTATGTTCTGTTAGCCGTCTTTTCGATTATCCGTCATACCCTTGGTCCGGTGCCCTGACGGATAATCGAGGTACTACTGTATTAGCAAAATTAACATCCGATTAGAAATTAAAAAAATATTTTTTTTATTACATCTAAAATTTTTTGTGAAAACCTATTTGACCGGCCTCAAGAGACCGCGGCCTCTCGGTGATTGCACCGATTCATTTATATGGCCAGCACGCCACTGCGGGCCCGTATTGCCCATTTACGTGACAAAATTCTTTCGACGCAATAATTTCAAAAATGATAATGAATATTTTGAATAGCTCATAACTATGTTGAAGGAAACATACTTCTAAACAAATTCAATGATGCATAAAATTCAATAAAAATTTTTTTATCAGTTTATGATAAAATAATTGGCGTCTTGGGCCCGTTGGACCCACCTTGCCCGGATAACGGTTAATGTTAATTTAAAGTAAGTTATAGGTAATTGAATGTATATTTTTTCTGCGAGTATTCAAATCTAAGGATACAATCTTAAATAACGGGAAAGCGATGCATTTTATAATACTAGATACTTGTCAAAGTACTTAGAAATACCTATCAAATGAGCTCCAGAAGAAGATGATATGATCAAAATTGATAATCCAAAAAATTTTCCAAAAAAATGATCTTGTTTTTTTTTGGAATAACTCTGTTAATTTTTATGATATCAGGCACATCCAACTATTTGAAAGGTAATTTCAAGAGTTATAATACTGTATTACATTTAATCTTTCAAATACTTTATTTTTTAGGATAATAGGTTAAAGATCTCCAGTTACATTGTTCTCGCAGTAAAATTAAGGCTTAAATGTTTCTATCTTGGATATTTTGATTCATATAGAAATCAGAAAGGCAAGTAGAATCTTTGCTAATAAAAAAACTCAAATTTCGTTATCTATAATTTTTTACGTGTATCGGGTATTGGTATTGTTGGAGTTATTATCAAAAGCAAATAATTTACGAAAATTAAAAAAATTTTGATTTTTTTAAATCACATATATATTTTTTTAAAATATTCATTCTAAATCGCAAAAATGCCAAGTTTCTTGTAAAAGGTATATATTAAAATACCCTAAATAAGGGTCAAAATACAAAACGTTTTCGGATTAAGGAATCCATCATCAGTGTTTAAAAGCCCTAAAATTAAGTATAACCTAATTAAATGAGATAAAAGTTAAAATTGACAGAGGTTTTCAAGAACAAGAGGTCATACTTACAAAATTTGCATGCCTGAGCCACCAAAATGTATAGGGTAAAAACCCTTTAAATGTAAATAATAAAGATGTTTTACATATTTATATAAAATTCATCGGATGTAATAGATAAACCTGGATGTTACCCAGGGCAACACAGGACTCTCCCCACGTGGTTGGAACTTTTTTTTTGGTGAAAACCTCACATATTGGATTTCAATGGCCAACTGACAAGTGAATTAAAGAGCAACCCGAAATGACACCAAGAACTGTCAATGTAACCTAGTTGTAATATTACTTCAACCACAACGTTAAAGATTAATTTAAATGTTTTAAGATAAAAAAACAGTATCAAATTTACAAATAGTAAAAATAAAAGATGTTCACAAAATATGAAAGATTTTTTCCCTAGAAATAATGCATTAATTAAGTATTCAAAATAGGGAAATGAAATGTTTACGTTACAGGAAGTTATGCAGTCAACAATACCAATAGGTGTTGTATTAGTGGTATAAAATTGTCAATACGATTAGACAAATAATGGTAAAGGCCTTATACTAGGAACACAAAATAGTATGTAATGTGTACATATGTGTACGATTTTAAGAGTATTGATGAAATGATAATTGTTTAATGACTGATAACTTTCTTGGTAGTCGACCCAACATAAATTGTATAAAGATAGAAAAAGTGATATGATAATTGTAAAAATACTGTTTTGTTTTTATCTGATATTTATCTGAAAATGAGACTAAAGTAACTTGATGAAACTGAGTCCTCCAGAGACCTGACATCAAATTGGTTAAAAATGAAATGGTTGTAAAATATGGGGGGGAGTAGGACGGTATGAGAAGTCTGACAAAGTATGTTGTGATATTGGACCATGGAAGATGTGTAGTGTGTTGTTATGAAATAAGAGTTATCTAATCTATAAGCTATGAGATGAGGCTAAGAAAAAAGGTGGCTGGAATGAGACTCAATTCTGATGGATGTGGTTGTATATGTGATGTAGGAGCTGAATTTTGGAAAATTAAAGCTAATGTAAAATAATGAGGATGTAAGAGGATGAGGTACAAATGAATATTAAAGAGTTAAAGTAAGATGTTGCTTATCGACAATTGGGAGTGAAATAGATGTATGTGGTAGTCATGAATGGTGTAGCAGAGAAGAGGAAATTGTATCTGATGTGGTTTATGAAAAAAGTTGACGGTGTAAGGGTTGAAAATCTCGGTTAAATGACACATGGCGATTGACACAATTAGGACTTCTTTGCTTCTCTTTAACTATTTCTAAGTCTTCATACAGGTCCAATTTTAGGAAGTTTTTTTGTGAAATATTATGTAATAACGAGACATCTTCTGGGATATTAAGGGTATGTTTGTTTTTTACAAGATGTTGAGAGAAGGTAGAAGTGTTTTCTCTTTTGGTGTGCTCTAAGGAGCGTGAAGATAAGGATCTACAGGTCCTACCTATATATGTAGCGTCACAATCAGAACATTGTAATCTATACACACCACTACGATCCATGTAGTTGATAGGGTCTTTGGAATTGGTAAGACACTGTCCCAGATTGTTGGGCACTTTGAAAGAAATATGAGTATTATCAACTGCTCTTTTAAGAATATATCTAATGTCTCCAGAAAGACGTTCATGAAGATATGGTAAGGAAGCATATGAGGGTTTTAAGGTCAAGTCTCTAGGGAAAGCAGTCTCTCTCAAGACTCTAAGGTGTCTCTTTTGAATAAGTTTGTAGACAATATTAGGATCGTAACCGTTGTTGAACGCTATTTGACGAAGAATATTGAGTTCTTTATCATAGTTTGATGGTGATAAAGGAATAGTTTCAAGTCTATGGATGTAACTATGGAAAGCTGCATATTTATGTGACATAGGGTGGTTAGAAGATAAAGGTATGACATGATCAGTCTGTGTTGGTTTCCTATAGATACTGAAATCGAAATGGTCATCTAATCTGGTAATAGTGAGATCAAGAAAGTTAATTGATTGGGAAGATTCTAGTTCCATAGTGAACTTGATGTTAGGATGGATTAGATTGACTTTAGAAAGCAATAGGTCAGCTGAATTAGAATTACCGGAAATGAAAAGCAAAATATCATCTACATATCTAAACCAATGGAGTATTTCCGGATTTTTCATGATAAGAGTGGATTCTAAATGATCCATGAAAATATCAGCTAGGAGAGGGGATAAACAACTACCCATGGCTAGGCCATCAGGTTGTCTATAAAATTTATTATTAAATACAAAGAAGTCTTGAGCTAGACAAAATTGTAGTAATTGGATGATGGAATTAGTAGTAGACGTAGTAATAGAGTTGGCTCTTAAAAGAGAATGTACCAGATTAATAGTTTCAAGTTTAGGGACAGAAGTAAAAAGGCTGCTAACATCAAGTGAAAGCATAGTAATGTTGGGACGAAGGTTTATTTGTTGGAGATTGTTGACTAGTTGAATGGTGTTTTTGACTGAGAAGCGAGGGGTGAAATTCGTCAAGTTGTTAATGAGATTTAATATGAATTTTGATAAGATGGATACTGGTGTGTTTATGAAGCTAACAACTGGACGGATGGGGATGCCCTCTTTATGTATCTTAGGTAAACCATACAGTCTGGGCGTCAATGGATTGCTTGGTATTTTATAGTAGGGAGCAAATTGTTCTGAAAAAAATTCTGCAAAGGGTTTCAGGTTGTCTTTAAGTTTATTGATGAACTTTTTTGAAGGATCGTCTGTTAGTGGAATGAAGTTATTGTTAGAAAGAAAAGTAATGACTTTGTCATTATATAACGTTTGATCTAGGATTAATGACAAAGAAAATTATATAATGACAAAGTCATTACTTTTCTTTCTAACAATAACTTCATTCCACTAACAGACGATCCTTCAAAAAAGTTCATCAATAAACTTAAACACAACCTGAAACCCTTTGCAGAATTCTTTTTAGAACAGTTTGCTCCCTACTATAAAATACCAAGCAATCCATTGACACCCAGACTGTATGGTTTACCTAAGATACATAAAGAGGGCATCCCCATCCGTCCAGTTGTTAGCTTCATAAACACACCAGTATCCATCTTATCAAAATTCATATTAAATCTCATTAACAACTTGACGAATTTCACCCCTCGCTTCTCAGTCAAAAACACCATTCAACTAGTCAACAATCTCCAACAAATAAACCTTCGTCCCAACATTACTATGCTTTCACTTGATGTTAGCAACCTTTTTACTTCTGTCCCTAAACTTGAAACTATTAATCTGGTACATTCTCTTTTAAGAGCCAACTCTATTACTACGTCTACTACTAATTCCATCATCCAATTACTACAATTTTGTCTAGCTCAAGACTTCTTTGTATTTAATAATAAATTTTATAGACAACCTGATGGCCTAGCCATGGGTAGTTGTTTATCCCCTCTCCTAGCTGATATTTTCATGGATCATTTAGAATCCACTCTTATCATGAAAAATCCGGAAATACTCCATTGGTTTAGATATGTAGATGATATTTTGCTTTTCATTTCCGGTAATTCTAATTCAGCTGACCTATTGCTTTCTAAAGTCAATCTAATCCATCCTAACATCAAGTTCACTATGGAACTAGAATCTTCCCAATCAATTAACTTTCTTGATCTCACTATTACCAGATTAGATGACCATTTCGATTTCAGTATCTATAGGAAACCAACACAGACTGATCATGTCATACCTTTATCTTCTAACCACCCTATGTCACATAAATATGCAGCTTTCCATAGTTACATCCATAGACTTGAAACTATTCCTTTATCACCATCAAACTATGATAAAGAACTCAATATTCTTCGTCAAATAGCGTTCAACAACGGTTACGATCCTAATATTGTCTACAAACTTATTCAAAAGAGACACCTTAGAGTCTTGAGAGAGACTGCTTTCCCTAGAGACTTGACCTTAAAACCCTCATATGCTTCCTTACCATATCTTCATGAACGTCTTTCTGGAGACATTAGATATATTCTTAAAAGAGCAGTTGATAATACTCATATTTCTTTCAAAGTGCCCAACAATCTGGGACAGTGTCTTACCAATTCCAAAGACCCTATCAACTACATGGATCGTAGTGGTGTGTATAGATTACAATGTTCTGATTGTGACGCTACATATATAGGTAGGACCTGTAGATCCTTATCTTCACGCTCCTTAGAGCACACCAAAAGAGAAAACACTTCTAACTTCTCTCAACATCTTGTAAAAAACAAATATACCCTTAATATCCCAGAAGATGTCTCGTTATTACATAATATTTCACAAAAAAACTTCCTAAAATTGGACCTGTATGAAGACTTAGAAATAGTTAAAGAGAAGCAAAGAAGTCCTAATTGTGTCAATCGCCATGTGTCATTTAACCGAGATTTTCAACCCTTACACCGTCAACTTTTTTCATAAACCACATCAGATACAATTTCCTCTTCTCTGCTACACCATTCATGACTACCACATACATCTATTTCACTCCCAATTGTCGATAAGCAACATCTTACTTTAACTCTTTAATATTCATTTGTACCTCATCCTCTTACATCCTCATTATTTTACATTAGCTTTAATTTTCGAAAATTCAGCTCCTACATCACATATACAACCACATCCATCAGAATTGAGTCTCATTCCAGCCACCTTTTTTCTTAGCCTCATCTCATAGCTTATAGATTAGATAACTCTTATTTCATAACAACACACTACACATCTTCCATGGTCCAATATCACAACATACTTTGTCAGACTTCTCATACCGTCCTACTCCCCCCCATATTTTACAACCATTTCATTTTTAACCAATTGGATGTCAGGTCTCTGGAGGACTCAGTTTCATCAAGTTACTTTAGTCTCATTTTCAGATAAATATCAGATAAAAACAAAACAGTATTTTTACAATTATCATATCACTTTTTCTATCTTTATACAATTTATGTTGGGTCGACTACCAAGAAAGTTATCAGTCATTAAACAATTATCATTTCATCAATACTCTTAAAATCGTACACATATGTACACATTACATACTATTTTGTGTTCCTAGTATAAGGCCTTTACCATTATTTGTCTAATCGTATTGACAATTTTATACCACTAATACAACACCTATTGGTATTGTTGACTGCATAACTTCCTGTAACGTAAACATTTCATTTCCCTATTTTGAATACTTAATTAATGCATTATTTCTAGGGAAAAAATCTTTCATATTTTGTGAACATCTTTTATTTTTACTATTTTTAAATTTGATACTGTTTTTTATCTTAAAACATTTAAATTAATCTTTAACGTTGTGGCTGAAGTAATATTACAACTAGGTTACATTGACAGTTCTTGGTGTCATTTCGGGTTGCTCTTTAATTCACTTGTTAGTTGGCCATTGAAATCCAATATGTGAGGTTTTCACCAAAAAAAAAAGTTCCAACCACGTGGGGAGAGTCCTGTGTTGCCCTGGGTAACATCCAGGTTTATCTATTACATCCGATGAATTTTATATAAATATGTAAAACATCTTTATTATTTACATTTAAAGGGTTTTTACCCTATACATTTTGGTGGCTCAGGCATGCAAATTTTGTAAGTATGACCTCTTGTTCTTGAAAACCTCTGTCAATTTTAACTTTTATCTCATTTAATTAGGTTATACTTAATTTTAGGGCTTTTAAACACTGATGATGGATTCCTTAATCCGAAAACGTTTTGTATTTTGACCCTTATTTAGGGTATTTTAATATATACCTTTTACAAGAAACTTGGCATTTTTGTGATTTATGGTATACAGCCAGCTACAGGAAGTTTATTTTCCTCGTGGATTTTCATTCTAAATCGGTCAAAATGTTTAAGGTCACTACTTATGCTAAAGTAAAAAAAGTCTTACAGAGATTACTAAAGATTTTATTTTTTGTGGAAATGGCGTTCGATTTATTTTTCACTTTTTACTAAAAATTTGAAAGGGTTCTATTATTTTCATGTTCACTTGCTTAATTTGGATGATATCAACTTCTTTCGGTGCTCATTTAATAAGTATTTCTTAGTACTTTGATAAATATATGTATATTAAGTATATTTTATAAAATGTATCGTTTTCCTGTTAATTAGGCTTGAATAAGTAGATTTGAGTTCTTGCAAAAAAAAATACATTTAATTAACTATTATAACTTACTTTGAATTAATAATAAAAGGTTTTTCAAAGCTTTAATTTTGGTAATGATAACTTTTTTATAAAAACTTGCACTTTTTAAGTGATTTGCGAAAAGCCGCTTTAAAGCATGCATTTTTCACGAAAAATTAAAATCTTTGATCTTTAATAATTCAAAAAGTATTAATTTATTTTAATAACTTTATATAACAAATTTTGCTTATAATTTGTCTTTCAATCGATTTGAGGAGTTATTTAAAAAATAATAATTTTCACCCCTCAGAAGGGGTGGTATCCACCCTCAGGGTAAAGGCGCAAGGTGGCACCATGTCACCTTTGTTTCTTGGGGTACCCTCTAACCACTCACCAATTTTCGTGAAAATCGATGAAGGTTCACCGAAATTGAAAGCAATAGCTTATTATTACCTTCAGTGACTGCACTATACAAAAGAAATTGCAGTTTAATGACCTAATGGCGCGTATTATGGGAGCTCATAAATTATTAAACGATATGTAGTCGCCAAATAATTAATGTAATTTATTTTAAGTACATCTCTCTCTTAAGCCGGGTCAAACAAAATAGAAAATTTTTTCTTGCTAAGGGTTTGTAGCTCAATAATCGAAATGCGCATGATTTAGGAGTTTATTCTTAGAATATATAAGCTATAGGAATTATGTCAGCGATACGATATATTTAATTTTTTTTAGCATGTTTTTCTTAAGAAAAATCAATTAAAGGGTTGTTTGGGGGTGAAGTGGGTAGCGGATAGGAACTCCTTTGGATAGTCCTACCAGGGAAAATGAATCAATCCCTGCCCTCCGTAGATTCCAGGGGTTTCCTGACCCGGGAAACTAGTACCTGTTTAGGGTCCCTTGTCCAGGGTTACGGATGAAGTCCACAACGGCAGCCATGGCGGAGAAGAACACCTTCGGTACGGTATGGATGGCGGACGTGGCAACCCCTTGATTTTAGGGTTTGTATGGAATCAAAACAGCGCAGCGGCTGACTCAGAATGAGCGGCTGACAACAGCGTCTGACCCAGAATGGGCGGCTGAATGAAAACTCGCCAACCCGCCTGACAAGCGTGGCGTTTTAATGTCAAAAAACCCTCTTCAAAGAAAAACATGTCGAATCACAAAACAAACGGAATATTACCCCAGGTGGGTAGAGATAACAACTCACAGTCCCACACCGACAAACCGGTCCGCCTCAAGGATTCTGGGGGAGGCAAACATTCGACTAAACTAAACGTAGGTACATATAACATCAGATCCATGAATGAAGACACTAAACTCCACGAATTAGAAGAAGAACTAACTCATATACAATGGGATGACATCGGTCTGTCAGAGATAAGAAGAAAAGGAGAACAAAAAATACTATTAAACTCGGGAAACATGCTGTACTACAAAGGTAATGAAGATAACACCAACAACGGAGTTGGTTTTATAATAAACAAGAGAATCGTTAGATACATACAATCCACCAAGGGTATATCAGACAGAGTAGCCTACATTATGCTTAAATTAAAAAAAACGTCGTTGAAAATTATACAGGTATACGCACCAACAAGCACATATAAAGATGAAGATATTGAAAACTTCTACGAAGAAATAACACTCGCTGTGGAAGAAAAGAAAACTAAATTGACGCTAATAATTGGAGACTTCAATGCCAAATTAGGGGTAAGAATAGACGAAGACGAACACAGAATAGGACAATAGGGATACGGCGAAAGAAATAATAGAGGACATACATTAATGAACTAATTGGAGGAAAGACAACTTTTTGCTATGAACTCGTTTTTTAACAAAAAACCGCAAAGAAAATGGACATGGATAAGTCCCAACGGCAATACTAAAAACGAAATAGATTACATCCTTACAACAGAAAAAGCCATCATCAAAGATGTTACAGTGCTGAATCGTTTTTCAACCGGTAGTGATCATAGACTAGTCAGAGCCAAACTCAGCATTAATAGCCAATTCGAAACAAAAAAGAAAATGGAAAATAGATCGAAACTAGACATGGGAAAACTTAAGAAAGCAAAAGAGGAATATAAACAAAAAATAAGGGAAAGTATACCGGCCACTAGAGATTTGGAAAACAAAAATATCGATGAAATAAATCAGCTATTAACCGATACATTAGCAAAGGCGGGAAAAGAGGTAGCACAAACAAGAATAAAAAAGGAAAACTATATATCCCAGGAAACAAAAAACCTCATGAGCAAAAGAAAAACATTAATAGAACAAGATAAGAGAAACACAATAGATTACAAAGAGGTAAACAAAGCTGTCAGAAGGAACATCAAGGAAAGTCAAAGGAGAGTACAGGAAGAAAAAATAGAAAAAACCATTGAACAAAATAAAAATATGAAGTGCTTAAAACCACAGCTTGGAAGCGTACAGATTAATAGTATAAAGAACAAAGAAGGCATAGAGACCAATAATATAGAAGAAATTATACAAATAACACAAGAATATTATAAAAACCTCTACAATACAAAACAGAAACCAACACAAGAAATCCTTAAGCAATTACAAATAAACATAAAAATGTCAATTCCGACTTACAACCAGAAATCAGTAAGAATGAGATAAAAAGAGCACTCAAGGAGATGAAGAATAATAAATCGCCAGGAAAAGACGGGATAACTGTAGAAATGCTAAAAAATGGTGGGAAAACAACTAGAAAAGTTTTATACACACTTATGAATAAAATATTAATGACAAAACAAATACCCAACACTTGGAACAAAGCAGTAACATTGTTACTATTTAAGAAAGGAGATAAAAAGGATCTAAAGAATTACAGACCCATAACTTTACTAAATGTGATGTACAAACTATTAACCAAGATATTAACACACAGATTAACAACTAAATTAGATGGATACCAGGCAAGAGAACAAGCCGGATTTAGAAAAAGCTTCAGTACAAGTGACCATCTTTTAACAATGAAGATATTAATCGAAAAAGCTAACGAATATCATATCCCGCTATACATGGCATTTATTGACTTCGAAAAAGCATTTGATAGTGTGGAACACTGGGCAGTAAAGAATTCCCTACAAAAGAGCAGAATAGACTACAGATATACCGACTTAATTACAAATATATATGATAAGGCAACAACAACTATCAAGCTAATGAAACAAACGGAGCCTATTAAAATAAACCGAGGAGTAAGACAAGGAGATACCATCTCGCCCAAGCTATTCAACCAAGCGCTAGAAGATGTGTTCAAACAACTGCACTGGGATGGTTTGGGTATAAACATAAACGGGCAATGTCTGAATCACTTACGATATGCTGATGATATTGTATTAATAGCAGAAAGAAGTGAAGAATTACAAAGAATGATGGAAGAACTAGATAGAGAATCGACAAAGATAGGACTGAAGATGAATTACAGTAAAACAAAAACCATGACCAATCAACAAGAAGAACTAGTAATTACAGTGGCACAAACAAGAATAGAACAAGTAAAAGAATATATATATATCTAGGACAAATCACTAGATTAAATAAAGAAAATCAGACCGAAGAAATAAAGAGAAGAATAAGGTTGGCCTGGGCATCATTCGGAAAACTGTCTTATATTCTAAAGAACAGAAAATACCCGCAATACCTAAAAACAAAAGTTTTCAATCAATGTATACTCCCTGTTTTAATATATGGCTCTCAGACATGGACGTTTACAAAAGAAAATATGGAAAAAATAGCAAAGACAGACAGAGCCATGGAAAGACAAATGCTGAACATTAAATTATCAGACAGGAAAAGAAACGAATGGATCCGTAACAAAACAAAAGTGAAAGACGTCTCTACCCAAGTAGCAAAGCTTAAATGGAAGTTCGCCGGACACACCCTACGGCAGAAGGATGAAAGATGGACTAAGATGGTAATACATTGGAGACCATGGAACCACAAACGAAAAAGGGGAAGGCCACAAATGCGATGGTCAGATGACCTGAAGAAACACACTGGGTCAAAATGGATGCAAATTGCCCAAGATAAAGAGGCATGGAAGAAGGAAGAGGAGGCCTATATCCAAGGATGGATGTTTAGGGCTGATTAGATAGATTGGGGGTGAAGGGAATGAACTCAAAAATCGAAACTATATCATTTCAAGAGCTCATAAATAGCTCGTAATTCTGCCGCAAAAATCGATTCAGTATCCCTATTTTTAAGTAGTGGGGGGATGACTCAGCCCCCCACTAAAATATTAAGTTCCTGCTCAGTGTAACGAGCTCAAAATTTTTAATTTGCGGAATATGAAAGCTCATAAATAGCTCATAAATCAGCGCTATTTGTTTTAAATTTTTGCAAGTGGTGGGGGGGCAGCTCAACAGGGGTGAAATAATAAAACCCCGTTAACGTTGAAGTTTCTTTCTACAGTACATATTCTATAGTCTATTGTAATAAATCTGCCTGGTTGACACGTAATATGAGAAAAAAATTATATTTAGTTATTATGTGTCCTTACCTCTTTTCAAAACATATAAATGTATTATAGTTGCTCCTTCGATGCTCATAAATGCCCATAATTTCACAAACAATGCTATTGCCAAAAAATGTTTATAATATCTTTTTTGCCAATATCCTTGTTTGTGAAGTTATAAGCCTTAAATAGTTTTTTTAAAATAATTTTTGTTCAGCGTATTGTCCAGCATAATCTTATTGAAAATACTGGTAAGGGTTGTAATAAGATATAAGATTTTAGAGAGGATTGAATTGTTCTTATACTGAATTATAGAATTATAATTGGAAACTTGGAAATACATAATAACACATCGATTGACGACTATCTATAAAATTTAAATGAAATAAAGCATATAATTATCTTTATTTTTCTTTCAGACTAATAAAAAATTCAAAACAACTTGTTGTTTATCTGGATTAACATGACTGGGGGCACTAACTACAATCATTAAAATACGAAAAACATTATATCTGGGCCACATACTTCGTAACGATAAATACTCTCTGCTACACGTCATCATGCAAGAAAGAGTGGAGTGGAAAAAAGGCTTGGGTAGAAGGAAGAAATCTTAGCTGAGGAATATCAGAGATTGGACTGCCGGATTCAAACGACTCGTGTACTTGGCGAATAATCGTCACTTGCGTATACTTGTCATGTCGTCTGAGTGGGTTACTCGTACAATTATTTGTCACTCGTTGCCACTTGTTCGTCTTCCAACCGTTGTCGGTAAAGCCGGACTCAAACGACTCGTGTACTTGGCGAATAATCATCACTTGCGTATACTTGTCATGTCGTCTGAGTGGGTTACTCGTACAATTATTTGACACTCGTTGCCACTCGTTCGTCTTCCAATGGTCTTCCAACTGTTGTCGGTAAAAATGACCCGAGTCAAAGGGATCACGATTATTCGCACACTTGCGAAGTACATACTTGTCTATATATGCAGAAGCGGTCAAACGAAATGTATAAATAATTGGCATTTACTGCGACTATTCATTTAGACCAGTACTTCTTCCGGCTCTTTGTTAGCTTCTTCTTCAGGGCTCTTCTTCATGTTTATTTGACAAAAAAATATTGTTTTTCCCTTAAATTCAATGTTAAAGCTGCCATCCACCTGCTTCTTGACAGTTTGAACATTTCGTTTAAGCGAAAATCAATGTTTATTTTTCAAACAAAAATTTTTTCCGTTTTCTGAAAATTATCGATGACGTCATCACGCCTAGATGGATGACGTCATTGTTTCAGGATTTTCCTTAAAGTTGCCGTTTTACGAAATTATGAATTTATGAGTTATTTTATGGACGCACTGTATACAAAAATAACACAACATGATCAATTAATAATTATTAAGTCTAATTCAGTGAACGAGTCAACATCATTATCAGCTGAGTACAGCTTTTGTTGTTTTAAGTAAATGAATAAACAAGATATGGGCGTTTAAGTATAGTTCTGATAATCAACCGCATAAAGGGTAAACTATCCCAATAACCACCATACGCTTGATAGGTCATCTTACAAGAATGGATAATGACAAAATACCTAGTAGAATGCTTAGTGGAGCTAGTGCGGGACATCGGCCAGTGGGAAGACCAAGAAAGAATTTTTTTTTAACACCTGTACCATGTTTGCATACTGCTATCTGGTCACAAATGACCAATTATCAGTTATTCTCTGACCTAACTTAATAACAACAAATACATAAATCTAAGGGCATACCCTATGGCTTACTCTTATTATATCTATCAACTAATGCACTACAATTAACATGCAATAACATCACAGCACTATGCTCTGCTTTTTACAGTAAACTGTTACACATTTACACTAACTCAAATGGTTTTGTCCTCTTGAGTCTTCTCTTTAGTTCAGTGTTGTCAAGAAGCTGGATTGCCTCGACATTCACATGACTATGCAGCCTCTGCTCGTGACTCTTGCTGCTGTTCTCTTGATTACTTCGGTCACAGTTTCCATACCCAGGTCCTGGTGGAGGTTGTTGTTACGGATATACCAAGGAGCATCATCAATGTTTCTCAGTATTTTGTTTTGAAATCTCTGGATAATATGTAGGTTACTAGTTTTGGTACAGCCCCAGAGTTGGCACCCATATACCCATACTGGCCTCAGTACTTGTTTGTAAATGGATAATTTATTATGAATGGATAATGTTGAATTTTTTCCAATCATCCAATACAATTTCTTATACCTCATATCTAGCTCCCCTCTTTTCTTTTTGACATGAACTTTCCAGCGCAGCCTCGCGTCTAGGGTGATGCCCAAGTATTTTGCTGATATTGCATAAGGAATTTGGGTATCATTTATTCTAACTGGGAAAATTTATATTTTTATATTTGCGACGTTAATGTGTGCCGATTTAGACTCATTTAACTTTATTCGCCATTTTCTGGTCCAGGTATATATTGTATTTACTGAGAGTTGCAACTTATCAGTCGCTTCTTCACTAGTGCCTCCTATCACTAGTATAGCTGTATCATCCGCGAAGGTAGCAATAATTTTCTGTTCTAGTTCTGGAATGTAACACGTATACAATAGGTACAGGACCGGACCTAATACGCTCCCTTGTGGCACGCCAGCTTTGATCTCCCTTAAATCGGTGTACACTTCTTCTTGTTTAACTCTGAAATATCTATTTGCAATGTATGATCCTAAGATTTCCGAATACTGTTTAGGCATGAACGTTTTTAGTTTATAGTTTAAACCCTCATGCCAGACTTTATCAAATGCCTGTGCTACGTCCAATAAGATTGTAGAGCAGACTTTCTTTTCTTCTAATGTTTTTTCTATTATATTCGTTATTCGGTGAACTTGATCTATAGTGGAATGTTTATTTCTGAAACCAAATTGATGATTTGGTATAAGATTTTTTCCTTCTATTATTGGTTTTAATCTTTTCAATAGGAGTTTTGCAAATAATTTTCACATCACCGGAAGGAGTAATATTGGTCGATACGATGTCACCTCATTAGGAGGTTTACCTGGTTTAGCGATCATAATGACTTCGGCTACTTTCCAGAGTCTCGGAACATATCTCAATCTAAAAGCAGCATTTATTAGGTTTGTCAGCTTAACTATGGATTTTCTTGGGAGATTTTTTAATAGTTCTCCTGTTATGAGATCATATCCTGGAGCTTTCTTAGGATTTATATTCTCTTTTATGTCTGTTGATACTTCTCTAACTGATGTCAACGTTATTCTTTCTTCCGTTTGGAATGGTTCTTCCCATCTCAGTTCTTCACTATCATTGCCGTTGGATTTGAACGTGCTTTCTAAATGATCTGCAAATTTTTCTGCATTCTGTTTGTTACTTCTAGCCCAGTTGCTGTTTTCCAACTTGATAGGAGGAGAATGAATAATTGGTCTCTTCATTCTTTTTGTTGCCTTCCATAATAGACTAAGAGCCGCTATAGGTGAAATTTCTTAATCATTTTAGGCACGACGGGACCCTATAACTTAAATAGTAGAATCTAAAAGAAAACGTTTGAGCACTGTGCCGTCACTTTTCAGTGGCACATGCGTCTACAGTGGCGCATCAAACTTTCCACTTATGGACGGGATACATAAATTAAAAAATACCCTCCCTCATTACCAGAATTTAATTTTTTTCATTTTTTTAAGTTCTATGTGATTAAGACATAAGATTCATCGTAATTTTAACCCACCACCCCCTTCTCCCTGCCCCCACCATCAAAAACTTTATTTTTCGATTTTATTTTTTTTTGGTGGGATGCAATCAATTTTAAAATTTCAAAAAATTAACACGCATAGTTAAGGCTGTTATAAAACACGTCTATTTTTTATAGACCTGTAGGTTGAGTGTACATAACTTCAAAAAAATTTTAAAATTTTTTTTTGGAAAAAAGTATATAACTTTTTTTTGGGGATAGATGCAGACCTAATTTTTTCGTAGTCTGGTGTATTTTATCAAACACTATATTTATAATTTTTTTCAGATTTTTCTGTAACGATGGTCACCTTCAAAAATCCAAAAAACTGTTTTTTAAGGGGGTTTTGGGGGGTTTGAACGTGTTTTTATGATTTTTAAATATTCTAAAGGACTCAGTTACTTCAAGTTACATATAATCTATAAAAACAACATTGATTTGATATATTATGAAGTCTATAAAATAGGGAAAATCCCCCAAAACCCCCCAAAAAACAGTTTTTAGGATTTTTGAAGGGGGAGAGCCTATAATAATACATTATTCCCTGGGGGAATAATGTATTATTATTAAAAAAAGATAGAAACCCATTTTTACCGCTGACAAACGGTTTGTTTTTTCTTTTGGTTCTACAGTAACATAATAGGGACCAATATCATTTTCTGAATATTTGTTATCCAAATTATATTTACCTATGTCATTTTCCTCAATAACCATATCATCTGGGGGTTTATTACCCCCATCAGATGTAACGCTCATTGGAAAATAAATATATTAAAATCTCTTACCTTTATATAGTTTGTTAAAACTATAATCTAAATATACAACCTTAATCGTAAAAGTAATTACACTAAAAACTTATCACTAATTGCTAAGCGGAGCAGGTATTCGATATGTTTACTGTTCAGAGATCCGAACTAGGACCTATTACATTATAAATACAAAAGTGCCCATCACAGTTCTGACAAGAATTTTAGTTATTAACAAATAATTGTCAAAAATGGCAGTTTTCTCGTTTAAATAGCTACAGTAAAAGTAGGGTAATTAAAATATCTTATTTAGAATATTCATCTTTTAGTAGATCAGCAAAGGTTTAAAATGGCAGTTTTTAAATTTTGGTCCGATCATCTGTTGCTTCGGTAATTGAAAAATAAGACTAAAATTTCGAAAATAAAAAATTTGCTATAACTTGCGCAAAAATAAACTTAAGACTTTGATATTGCAAGAAAACTTGAGTCAATCAGCCCAAAAGTTTTAAGACTTCGACTTCGACTTTAAGATTCGACAATTAGTTTAAATTTTATTCAATTTGTTTATCCCAAAGAGCTTTTTTTTGCAATGTTATTGTTCAGAAAATAATAACTATACAGCAATTCTGTGGAAACCATAATGAAAGAAGCATACTTATATTTTTCAAAGTGTTTAAAAAATCAATAAAAATTCATTTTTATCATTCCGAAAATATTTTACTATAAGTAAAGTCATTTTTGGCTTATAGGCTATTTATTATGTTCAAAATAAGAGAGCTAAAAGGAACTACAACATTAACGGGATTTTATTGTCTCATATAGTCAAAGGACCTCTAAATTTGAAAAAACCGCGGAGTGCTACCATTTAAATGGGTGCGTTTTTGAGAAATGGGTGAATTAGTCCCTAGGCACAGGGTGAATTAGGGTGAGTGCTATGCACTTTTGCTACAAAGAGTCTACAGGAAAAGTGTTTCAGGTTAAATTTACTATCGAAATATTATATTTTAAAGTTAAAAATATTTTTATTTATAAAAATATATTCAACAGAATAGCACAAAAACAACACGGAAGAAAGCAATTTTGTTTTTTGCCCCATAACTTTTTTCCACGGGGATATAGGTATAGACATTGCTTCAGCAAAAAATAGCTTACATTCTTTTTTTTTAATAACGTTTAACAGAAGTCTCTAAAATTTATATTTTCCGAAATAGAATTTTTCACAATTCGCCGCTTACAGCATTTTTGGGCCATTTTCCCCATTATTTCGCAAACATTGTTCTGTAACTTCTTTTTACGCATTTCTAGGTATATGCAATGGTACATTTATTAGAAAGAGGAGTCAGTATAAAATGGTCTATTGTATAAGGCTGCTTTGACTATTTTGAAGCAAGTTCTGCTTTTTCAAGCTTTTATACTTTTAACGATTTTTGATATTTTTTATGATTATTTTTTAAATTTCTTATTATGACTTTTTTCTTGTACATTTAGGGATATACATTGTATAATAGAAAACAGCATATTTTCTTTACTTTAAAATGGTGTATTCCAAAAGAATCTAGGACTATTTTTATACAAGATATCCGTAGGATATCCAAGAGTATCCGTAATTTGAAAATTTTTTAAAATTTTTCATTTTTTTTTTCAATTAGAAGAATATAATTGCATATTATAATATAATTTTTAATTCCAAATAATTTTTCTTAATAACACTTTTCGATATTGGGATATATAAAGGTACTTTACTCCTGAGCAAATTAATATTTTTTAACATACCTCGTACACTATTAATAAAATTTTATATCTGATGATTAAATTTTAGGTTTCAATCTAGGCAGAGCATTTTATAAAGAATAACTTTTTTTCATAAAATTAATACTAAAAAAGTTTTCCATATGGCTCCAACTATTGCATGTCTATATTATGTCACACTATGAAAAAGCATATCTTGTTTAAAAATAGTCTTAGAATTTTTTACAGCACACCATTTAAAGTAAAGAAAATGAGCTTTCCTTTCTCTTACACAATGTATATACCCAAATACACAATAAAAAATGTTATAATGACAAATTTATAAATAATCGTAAAATATATCAAAAATCATTAAAATATAATAAATAAATCGTATAAAATTTGAAACACCATATCTTGCTTAAATATAGCCATACGGCCTTCTACGATAGAACATTTTAAAGGTAATTGACTTCCCTTTCTACTAAATGTACCATTGCGTATACCTAGAGATGCGTAGAAAAAAGTTACAGGACAATGTTTGCGAAGTAACAAGTAAAATATTCAAAAATCGCTGTGAGTGGCGAAATTGGAAAAATCATATTTTAGAAACTATAAATCACAAGGACTTTTACCAAACGCCAGTTTAAAGAGGAAGGATGGAAGATTTTTTCTGTGAAGCAATGCCTATACCTATATCCCCGTGGAAAAAAGTTATGGGACAAAAAACAAAATTGCTGTCTTTCATGTTTTTTTCTTGCTTTTCTTTTGGATATATTTTTGTAAAAAGACATGTTTTTGACTTTAAAATGTGATATTTCGATAGTAAATTTAACTTGGAACAATTTTCCTATAGAGGTGTTTGCACTAAATGTGCATAGAACTCACTCTAATTCGCCCTGTGCCTATGGACTAATTCACCCCTTTCTCAAAACGCACCAATTTGAATGGTAACACTCAGCGGTTTTTTCATATATTAGAGGTACATTGACTATATGAAACAATAAAACCCTATTAACGTTGTAGTTCCTTTCTAAAATACATAATCAATAGCCTATTATTAGGGGAGTGCATATAGATTTTCACTTCGGAAAAAATCAAACAAGATAGAACGTTTTGTAATTTCATTAAGAAATTTTTAATAAAAAACATCAAAATGTTCTACTCGAGAAGTGGGTGCTTAATTTTTTATTAAACAAATGAACTAAGAAATTAGATGTTTTTTGAAATAACTCCGAAAATATAAATTTTAGAAAAAAACTGACTTGACCATTGAAAAATTCAGAAAATTTTACAAAAAAAAACCGTATATAATGAATGTTCTAAAATTAAATCTGTACCTTCTATAATTTTTTATTTATAACGCTAAAGTCACCCTTCTCACAAATATTGGCGCATTGTAAACTAACGTACTGTAAACTAACGTACTTTAATGTAATTCTTTAACTACTGGATCGAATGAAATTTTACTAATTGAACATGAAAGAAGAATAATTAAGCTGTCTTATTTTGGTTGTAATAGAAACAAATAAAATGTATGTGCATAAGTACGGTGTGGGCGGAAAGTGAGCCTTACATGAATTTTGTTTAAAAATGGTTTAAAAATGTGTAACTAATACAATTTTTCTTAAAAAACTCTCAATTTTGCGCAACTTACCTTTCAAACATCTTACTAAATGATGTTTCATTCAAAAAAATCTCAAAAATTTAATTCAAATGATATGACATCTCAAAAAATGTAATTTTTGTAATCTTAGTAGTTTTATAGAATTACCACCATTTTAGGACGGTATTACTCAAGTTTGAACATATTTATTACAGTTTTATAAGTTCTTTTTTAAAGCTTAGGATGTAATCTTTAACATGCACTAAATTATTTTACTTTAAAAATGAAATAAACTATTTCTTTTTAAGAGAATTAAGAAAGATAACAAAAATGTAATACAAAAACCGAAAATTACCAGCTAAAAAAAATGTTTATACAAAGTGATCAAAACTTTTTTCTGTAAAACTTACCTAAAATACATTTAATAATAAGCTTCAACAATAATAAATGTTCAGCAAAAATTTTTTTTGCCCTTATACAGTATGTCTGCCTAACTTGGAACCTGTTGATAAATTTTTTATAATCAGTTTTACGAAAAAAATGTATTCTTTATAAAATACTCTGCATCGCATATAACCTAAGATTCAATTATCAAACATCAAATTTAGTTAATTTTATACGAGGTATGTCAAAAAATAAGTACCTTTACATTTCACAATATCGAAAATTGTTATTGAAAAAAGTTGTTTGGAATTAAAACAATGGTCTAGTATGCAATTACATCCTTCTAATTAAAATATTGTGAATAATAAAGGCACTTAACTCTTAAGAAAAATCCATATTTTTTACATACCTCGTATAAAATTAAAAAAGTTTGATATCTGATGATTGTATCTTAGATTTTAGACCAGGGAGAACATTTTATGGAGAATAACTTTTTTTCGTAAATTGATAATAAAATAGTTACCATAATTGTAATAAAATTTCGTATTTGAGTATCCGTAATTTAAGAAAAAATTGTTTTTTGATTAGAATAATGTAATTGTATATTTAGACATAGTTTCTAATTTCAAACAACTTTTCATAACAGCATTTTTTGATACTCTGGAATATAAAGGTATTTTACTCTTTAAAGAAATTCATATTTTTGACATAACTCGTATAAAATTAATAAAATTTGATATCTGATGGTTGAGTTTTAGATTTTTGACTATCCAGAGCATTTTATTAAGAATAACTTTTTTTCGTAAAATTGATAATAAAAAAGTTTTCCATGTGGTTCCTAGCTACACAGACACACTCTATAAGAGCTTCTGTATAAGAATTTTGAAATTGCAATGCCATATTCGGATTCAGCATAATAAAAAAAAAATAGAAACATATTTGATCAAAATAAAATGATGAATTTAACGATATTTTTAAAAATAATTATACAAAAAAATTGTTATTGTTTACACAATTACTAAACAATTTATATGTATATAAACTAACAAAAAAAGTTTTAGACAAATATAAGCTTGTTTGAATTTTTCCGAAACAACGCATATTATCGTTCTAATTGCACTCCCCTATATAAACAATTTGAATAATTTGTTAATATTGACTGTAGAGTAAATCTACTTTGGGATTTCAAAAGCTACTATTTTTACACGAATTTTCAAACAAAAATTTTCGCCTATTAATTACTATCGAAGTTAGCCACTTTTATTATTTAATTCACAGTTACTTCTATATACATAAAATTCTCCTGTAACAGTGTTAGTTCTTCGAAACGCCTTGACCGATTTTTATGAAATTCTACACGTATATCCTGTAGAACTGAGAATAGGTTTCAACCTATTTTTCATACCCTTAAGTTGTAAGGGGGTTGCCCCCTGACATTTTTTTTTCTTTTTTGGACAAAATTCTCTACCTTAATTTTAAATGATGTAGCATTAAAAATGCATACAACCCTTAATTTTCACTCTTCTATCACCAAGCCCTATATTTTAATACACATCTACGTCCCTGCTCAATTTATTAGACTCACCCTAGAAATATCAGTTTTTTTAATTTCCAGCACCTTAAAAGTATCTTCAAAGTGATACGGAATTGCTAAATGGGGTAAATAACAAATACTTGATAATCGTGCTACATAATTAAGTTAAAAATGGTGAAATTTTTTTATTGAATTGTGAAAATTTTACAGATGACAATAGAATGTCTTAAAAGTGTGCAATGACTTGACTTTTTTCAAATTTAGTTTTTTAGTTAAATTAGTGATTGGTCTTAAATTTTCGTAAAATTTGCAGTGGTGAATGTTAATACTGTTCTAAACTAATATTAGTTTTTAATTTGTTTAATTTATTTTAAGATATTAATACGAACATAGTAATTTCTAAAAGACGAATATTTTCGATTGGATTTTTTTCATATGGATGATTGTAAAGATCTTTCTGTTGAACAAATCTCTTCTGTTACTGCTCTATTAGAGAATATATGTTGTCAAAGAGAAATAGCAAAAAATAGTGTTTATCTTAATCTTCAGTTAGAAGGTCGAATCAAAAACCTAAAGAGGAACATCCTGTTACATCAATTTGGAGGGGTTGGTATGGCAGAAAGATTTCAGTCACCCCCAGAAGGCAACGGATTTTAAAATATTTGGCTGTCAAACATATAAGAGTCACTCATAGCGATATAAGGAATAAACTGGAAGGAGCAGAGTGTTCACTATCGCAGTTCACCGTACGCCGAAATTTGTACAGTATGGGATTCAAATAGCGCAGGCCAGTTAAGGAATCAAATCCGTCACCACAAATTCACAAGAAACGCTTAGTTTCGGCCAATTTGCATAAATATTGTATGAATATAGAGTTTTTATGAAAATTGGCCCAAACTAAGCGTTTTTTGAGCATTTGTGATGATAGTTAGTTATTTAGATGGTTCCATAACTGGCCTATGACATTTGAATCCCGTACTGTACAAATTTCGGCGTACAGTGGACTCCCATACTGAACACTCTGATTCTTCCAATTTATTCCTTATGTCGCTATGGGTGACTCTTCTGCGTTTTACAGCTAAATTCTTTAGAATTCGTTGGCCTCAGGGGGTGACTGTAATCTATCTGCCATACCAACCCCTCCAAATTAATGTAACACGATTTTCCTCTTTAGGTTTTTGACCCAACTTTCGAACTAGCGAATAAGATAAACCACATTTTTTTGCTATTTCTCTTTGAAAACATGAGATATTTTCTAATAGAGCAGTAACAGAAGAAATTTGCTTAACAGAACGATCTTTACAATCACCCATATCAAAAAAATTCCAATCGAAGATATTCGTCTTATAGAAATAAATATATTTCTATTAATATCTTAAAATAAATTAAACAAATTAAAAACTAACATTAATTTAGAACAGTATTAACACTCACCACTGCAAATTTTACGAAAATTGAACACCAATCACTAATTTAACCAAAAAAACTAAAGTTGAAAAAAGTCTAGTCAGTGCGCTCTTTTAGCCCATTGTATTGTCATCTGCCAAGTTTTCAAAATTCAATCAAAAAGTTTCACCATTTTTAACTTAATTATGTAGCACGATGATTAAGTAATTGTTATTTAACCCATTCAACAGTTCCGTATGACTTTGAACACACTTTTAAGGTGTTTCAAATTTAAAAAACTGATATTCCTAGGGTGAGTCTAATAAATTGAGAAGGGACTGAATAAATATTTTAATATTTAAATAATAATTGAATAAATATTTTAATACATATCTATATATTTACATCTATAAAAATCTCCTGTCACAGTGTTAGTTGCCATACTCCTTGGGAACGCTGGACCGATTTTTATGAAATTATACAATGTATATTAGGTAGGTCTTAGAATCGGTCGTAATCTATTTTTCATATCCCTGAGTGATAAGGGGGGCCCCCTAACAATTTGTAATGTTAGGTGGGAATATGTATACATAACGCAGTCTACAAGACTACGAGTGCAAGAATATTAAAACAATTATGTTCAAAATCCATCAACAAGCTCCGGAGAAAAAATAATCGCAGCATATGTTTTAATCTTTTAATATTTCGTTGGGACGTCATGTTTAAAGCTTTATTAACAACTCTGTTGAAGCACAAAGTTCACTCAAACTTTTACACATTACCAGAGAACGGCAGTTCTCGCCAGTGGCGCACAACCCCCCTACACGCAACACTATACATACACGAAATTTTCGATTTTCTAAATCTGACTGAATTGAATATGGGGCCAAATTCCATCTTAAAGTATAGGAGAAGACTCACCAATCCGTATGTCAACCATCCATTTTGGTCTAAGGGTGTGGATTTTACGACCCTTCCTATTTAGGGTCTGTTTTTCGTTCTCGTCCCCAAAACTCCCAAAAATTTCGAAAATTTAAGTCCGAATTTTGCGGCCTCTGATAGTACATGCTGATCATTACCTTTCCAACGCATGTCTAATTTTGAAAATCAGTTATACCATTCAAAAGTTACCGAGCTCAGAAATATGACTCAGTTTCTTTTTAAAAAAGGGAAAATATTTGTGGATATATATGTATGTATGTCTATGTATGTATGTGTGTGGAAAAGTTAAACCAATCTGATTTTTTTTCTGTGTTTGAAGAGGAGATCAAAGCCGATTCAGAACCGGTGTAGTTTGTGACTTTTGACCACCCATAAGCCAGCTATATAGGACTTGGTATGTACAAAACGGCATATTTTTGGGGGTATATATCTTCGGGTCAAGAAGATACAGGTGAACCATAAATAAACCAAATCAATAGTGTTGAGTTAAGCTTTCAAATGGTGTTTAAGCCGTCGGGATCAGACATACACACGACTTAGTATAGCCGAAAAACTGAAAAACTAACTTTGAAAATTTTGGTTTTTCGACAATTACTCAAAATTTCAACCTACGGATTGCGCCAATAACTGAACGTTTGTACAACGACTCTAGACAAATCTAACGGTGTATACCTCATATCCGGGAAAATTCAAATTTTTAAGTTATAGGCTTCATAAATATGATCAAATCTATTTCCTATGGGAAAAACGGTTTTTCAAGCTCAATAATTCTTGTAATAGCTTCAGTTATCATACTTGACCTTAGATGTATCAGATATTACTTGTTAATAAGTTTCAAAGTCATGTTTAGTGATCAAAATTGGCTAAGCCGTTTAGATTATAATTATTAAGCTACAAAAGTATAATCCAATTAACGATTATTCCCAAAATGATTTATGTAGTTATTGTTAGTGGGTACATGTTAGGTAGTGGTTACGACGCTAAATTTGATCTGGCGACGGGCACTCCGAGTTCATATACCGGCCATCCCAATATTTTTTTCGATCTATTTCGAATAGGAAAAAAAATGTAGGTACATTCAATGGACACTAGATCGTTTGGGAGATAATGCGACAAAAGCGACTATTTATAAAGCAGAGTATTGATAATACATATATAAAAATAATCACAGAAGGGCGAAGATCAATTTTAATTACAGGGGAAGTCAGGGGGTTATTTTCACTGATTTTTTCGTAGAAACAAGTAGGCACCGACATTATTTTGTTCATAAGTCACTAAATTTTTATGCTAGCAACTTTTTTCTTTTTTTTGAGGGTCTAATTGTGTACCTACTTGAAAAAAATGCAGTGTTTTCCTCGAAAAATGCAAAGTCTTCCCGTTATTTGGCTTTGAATATATCATATTATGCATTTGACGAAAAAAACTAACTTTTACAAGTCGTATCTCGGTTTGTATTGGTCGTAGAAAAATTATAAAAATGGAATTGTTTGTGTATATAAAAAAAGATACAATTTGGTATCTTCAATTTTTTTATTAAATACATATTTTTCGAGTTATTCTCAAAAAACCCTCTAAAAAAGTCAATTTTTGTCGAAACACTGTTACTTTCAACCGCGAATAAATCGAAAAATATTAGTTTAACGAAGAAAACTTAAGAATTACTTTTTCCATCGACTTCCTTGGTTAAAGTATAGGGAAAAATTCCCACCCCCGAGATGGGGTGGCAACCACCTCCAAGGTTTTAGCGTACAGCGGCATGCTATAGAAAAGGATTATTGAGCTACTCCATACCTTCTGTGACAAGTAAATCCATGCTGGACGAAAAAATTCCGAGTCAAAATGCTTCATATCCTGGCCTATATGTAAATAAATAAATAAATAATCACAGACACACGACAAAGATTATAAAAAAAAGTATATTAAAACAGTTTATAAATTATGAGATAAAAAAATAATAATAAATTAACATTATCACATCGAGTCTCCTACAGAACCCTTTTCTCATATGTATCCCGAGCAATCTTCTTTAATTGATCAGAAACAGCTTTGCCGGTTTCTTCAACCATATTCGTAAATATTCCATCTTCATTTTGAAGCAACATATGTGGGTGATCGAATTCTGCCACTGTCCCTTGGTCCATAACCAACACTCTGTCAGAGTCCATGATCGTGTTCAACCGGTGAGCTATTGTTAAGACTGTACAATCGGCGAATTTAGTTCGTATTGTTTTTTGAATGAGTGCATCAGTCCTAAAATTGATAATAGACACTGTTAAACCATTTTAAATATACGACGAAGTAGTTTTCAATCCTAATAGTAAATTATTAATATTGAAAATATTAAAAATATTACTAAAAGATTTTTAAATTGAAAACTTATTGGTACACTTTCCTGGTGACACCTCCAAGACTTCTACAATTTGCAAGTCAAATGGATGCTGCAGTGAAGACGAGAGGGAAGGAATTCTACACTATGCAATTCACATCCCCCACCTGCAGCTGGTAAAGTTCCAACGGAAAAATGCACCTAGTTACTCTACGGAGTAATACGACTATAAAATAAAAATGTATACCATTTTTATTTAGTTGCAATGCGAAGGCAAAACAATCTTACTTTTCAATTAGAATACGGAGTGCAGTCCAGTCCCTCCAACCGCGATTTTCGGCTCTTATTGGAGCCTTCATCGGAAGGAACGTAGGCACTGTTCTCCATATTTTAACTGATTCGCATCGAGAGGTTCTCCCACCCATTGCAACTGAAGTGATGATAGTAGGTGGCTAGCGCCATTTGGCATTGAAAGACGAAGTAGTTTTGATAGTAGGTGGCTAGCGCCATCTGGCATTGAAAGACGAATTAGTTTTCCATCCTAATAGTAAATTATTAATATTGAAAATATTAAAAACATTACTAAAAGATTTTTAAATTGAAAACTTATTGGTACACTTTCCTGGTGACACCTCCAAGACTTCTAAAATTTGCAAGTCAAATGGATGCAAGTCAAGTGAATTGCATAATGTAGAATTCCTTCCCTCTCGTCTTCACTGCAGCATCCATTTGACTTGCAAATTGTAGAAGTATTTAAGGTGTCACCAGGAAAAGTGTGTGTACAAATAAGTTTTCAATTTAAAAATCTTTTAGTAATACTTTTAATATTTTCAATATTAATAATTTACTATTAGGATTGAAAACTACTTCGTCTTTCAATGCCAGATGGCGCTAGCCACCTACTATCATCACTTCAGTTGCAATGGGTGGGAGAACCTCTCGATGCGAATCAGTTAAAATATGGAGAACAGTGCCTACGTTCCTTCCGATGAGGGCTCCAATAAAAGCCGAAAATCGCGGTTCAAGGGACTGGACTGAACTCCGTATTCTAATTGAAAAGTAAGATTGTTTTGCCTTCGCATTGCAACTGAAGAAAAATGGTATACATTTTTATTTTATAGTCGTATTACTCCTTAGAGTAACTAGGTGCATTTTTCCGTTGGAACTTTACCAGCTGCAGACGGGGGATGTGAATTGCATAGTGTAGAATTCCTTCCCTCTCGTCTTCACTGCAGCATCCATTTGATTTGCAAATTGTAGAAGTCTTGGAGGTGTCACCAGGAAAGTGTACCAATAAGTTTTCAATTTAAAAATCATTTAGTAATATTTTTAATATTTTCAATATTATTAATTACTATTAGGATTGAAAACTAATTCGTCTTTCAATGCCAGATGGCGCTAGCCACCTACTATCATCACTTCAGTTGCAATGGGTGGGAGAACCTCTCGATTGGGCGAATCAGTTAAAATATGGAGAACAGTGCCTATGTTCCTTCCGATGAAGGCTCCAATAAGAGCCGAAAATCGCGGTTCAAGGGACTGGACTGCACTCCGTATTCTAATTGAAAAGTAAGATTGTTTTGCCTTCGCATTGCAACTGAATAAAAATGGTATACATTTTTATTTCATTTTAAATATAATTATAATATACCCATTGTCGGTGGCGCCCAAAATCCCGACAGCCAAAATCCCGACAGCCAAAATCCCGACGGCCAAAACACCGGACACGCCAGATTCCCGACATGCCAGAATCCCGACAGGCCAAAATCCCGACATGCAACAATCCTCTCATAAGTAAAAATTCCGACCACTACATTTTGAATATTTATTGTTTCCTTTTCAAATGCAATACCAAATCATATTAAAAAATCATTTATAAAAGGTATATTTATTTAAAAAAACCCTTTCGTACTAATCGACAGAATGTTTTTATAATAAATATTCCATTTTCAGTACTATAGACGAGCTGCACACCCCCAAAAAACGATTATTTCTCGATTTACTGACCACGGAGAGGTGAATGGCCAATTTTAGTTATACTGTATGTTTTTGGTGGGGCCGAAAACGAAAATGAGGTTTATTTTAAATTTATGTGGGGGAACATTGTCAAAATCGCAATTGTACCCTAAAAATAAAACAAAATTGCTACAACTCTGTTCCATTTTAATATATTTTCTAAATTTTTTAAAGTACCTATATAGTCCTAATATTTCTGAAGACAACGGTACCTGCTTCAAGCTTTAAGTCCTATTTTGATATGAATTTTTTAAAGTAAATTGTACAGATTTGTGCATTGCAAAGCTTAATCGCAAAAGTTGAGTGACGAAATTTGAAATTTAGCTTTTCAGTCACATTTATGTTAAAACATAAAGTACAAAAAAGTTTTCTGGAAAGTTTTAGATGAAAAGGTTTTATAGAAAAAAATAATGCAAATTTTAATATCGCCATAAGCAATCCCCAGAATAACGCTTATTTTTCAAGATACTGACCATGGGTGGTGAATGGTTAATTTTCATCTTACATTATGTTTTGTACGGTGTTGAAAACGAAAATAAAATTTATTTTAAATTTTAGTTGGGGGAATATTGTCAAAATCGCAATTTTACGCTAAAGATAAAAAAAATAAAATCACGTTGTTTTGCGTTTAGCTCGCTACAACGCTGTTTCGTTTTAATATAGTTTTTTAAACAATGTACAGTACATGTTGCTTACCTTTAAAGACAATGGTACCTGCTTCAAGCTGTTAGTCTTATTATAATAAAAATTATGAATTCTTTAAAATAAAAGTGCAGATTCGTGAATTGCCAAGTTTAAACGCAAAAGTTGACTGACAAAATTTGAATATTAGATTCTTAATTACATTTTTTTTAACATAGAGTACAAAGAAGTTTTCTGGAAAGATTTATATCAAAAGGTTTTATGGAAAACAAATTGTGCAACTTTTAACATCCATGTCATAAATCCCCAAAATAACGTCAGTTTTTCGAGATACTGACCATGGGTGGGAATGTCTAATTTTGGTCTTACTTTATGTTTTTGGTGGTGCTGAAAATGAAAGTGAAGTTTATTTTGAATTTCAGGTGGGGAAAATTGTCAAAATCGCAATTTTACTATAAAAATAAAAAAATAAACAACGTTTTTTTTAATTAAAAGTTGCATCAGTTTTTTTTTCTATAACACATCTAGATCTAAAACTCCCCACAAAACTTCTTTGGATTTTGTAGTTTAATATAAATGTGATCAAATAGATAAATTATAAATTTTGTCACTTAATTTTTGCGAATTAACTTTGCAGTTCTCGAATCTGCACCTTTTATTTTAAAAAATTCATAACTTTTATAACAAAAAGAATGAAAGTCTACAACAGCTTTTATATTTATAGTCTTCACAAAGGTAAGAGATATATGCTGTAAAAATTTCAGAAAAAAAATGGAACAGAGTTGTAGCGAGTTAAACGTAAAAAAACGTGATTTGATTTTTTTTTCATTTTTAGGTAAAGATTGCGATTTTAACAATGTTCCCTCACATAAAATAAAAAAAAACTCATTTTCATTTTCAGCACCATTTAAAACATAAAGTAAGACCAAAATTATCCATTCACCGCCCATGGTCAGTATCTCGAAAAATACGCGTTATTTTGGGGATTTCTAATGTCGATATTAAAAGTTGCACTATTGTTTGTTCTATAAAACGTTTTGATCTATAACATTACAGAAAACTTCCTTGTATTCTATGTTTTAACACAAACGTGATTACAAAGCTACATTTCAAATTTCGTCGCTCAACTTTTACGATTAAACTTTGCAATGTACAAATCTGCACCTTTTATTTTTAAAAATTCATAACCTTTACAAGGATAAGACTAAAAGCTTGAGACAGGCACTGTTGGCTTCAGCAATGATAGGACTATACTGTAAAAATTTCAGAAAAAACTATTAAAATAGAACAGAGTTGTAGCGAGATAAAAGCAAAAAAAAACGTGATTTCATTTTTTTTATTTTCAGGGTAAAATTGAGATTTTGGCAATGTTCCCCCACATAAAGTTCAAAATAAACCTAATTTTCGTTTTCAGCATCATCAAAAATATACAGTATAAGTAAAATTGGCCATTCACCTCCCCGTGGTCAGTACGTGGTCATTTTGGGGGTGCCTGCCGCTCGCCTACTAGGTATTTATGTTTAAATCCACTAAAAAATCCCTTTAAATGTTATGAAGTGAATTTATTTAAATTTTTTAAATCCTATAAAATTATCAGCAACCATGTAATCTAATACCAATTTTATAACATTTAAAGGGTTTTCACCAATGTATTTATTGGATTTAAACATGTATACCTAGTAGCAGTACTGAAAATTCAATTTATATTCCGAAAAGGTTCTGTGATTTAGCCCTAAAGGGTTCTTCCAAATATATGTATACCTTTAATAAGGGATTTTTTAATAACATTTTTTTTATCAACGAACTAAACCTAGTCAATGATCAAGACAGAATAGTGAAGTGGAGGGAATATATTGAGGAATTGTTTGATAACTAAAAGAAAAGAAAATTCAAATGGAAAATAGGTATGTCGACTAGTCCAAACATAACCTTCGATGAAATGGAAAGAGCTATAAAGCTATCAAAGAATAATAAAGCAACCGTGTCAGATGAAATTCCCAGCTAAATAATCAAACCACTCGACAAAGATAAATATTCTGTTCTAAATATCTTCAAGAAAATATATGATACAGAGTATACATATACAAACAGAGTGTCTACTATCAGCATTTGTAATGATACTGAAAAGAATACACGCTAAATAATGTAGCGATAGTTGTACCATCAGTCTGATGAGCCATATACTGCACATTTTCAATACTGCACTCTAAATTTTACAACGAAATAGAAGTTTAAATCAAGCGAAACAAAATTTGGTTTTGGAAACCAACTTGGAACCAGAGAAGCATTAATCAGTTTGCAGGTAATGTTTCAAATACAGTGATGAGTGCGGTAATAACGGGAAAATAACGAAAAAGACGGAAAACATAATACCTTGTCAAATAAAAAAAATGAAACTAGTAGAGGTGGCAAATCATCATTAGAAACCTATAAATTTACAATTACAGTCGAGCCCGCTTAGTAGAATACCGGTTATAGGAATATCCCGGTTTAAGGAATAGAAATTTGAGGTCCCGAGACGTTTCTACTAGCCACCAATGATCGGTTATTGGAATATCCCGGGTATAGAAATACTTTTGCTTCTCACGAACGCTATTCTAATAAGCGGATTCGACTGTATACTGATAGTTTCCCACCTTTAGACGTATCGGAGTCAAACTGTTACAGGAGAATTTAAAAAAAATCTTCTCTAACAGTGGCAGTTGCCAAATTTCTCCGATACGTCTAAAGGCGGGAAACTATCAACATAATTTAAATTTATATTGATCATTCCCCACCTTTACTAGTTTCATCTCTTTTATGTCACAACGAATTATGTTTTCCGTCCTTTCCGTTATTTTTCTGGTTATTAGCGAACTCTTCACTGTATACGGATATAGAACATGCTGTAGGAGTATGTACGTGTTTTGGCCTTTGACCGGGTCACCCACGGCAAACTGATAGGTGTCTTGCAACAGGTGGGAATTGATTACTGACCGGATTATAAATATGTTTCTGTTTTGACTAAGATATGTACATATATATGTCTGAAATATGAGTAAAATATGTTGAAAATATTCCCTTAAAGTTTAAAATATGTTCCAAATATGTGGAATATATGAAAAACATTTTAAAGTAACAAGAAAATATATGCATTAAAAATGTATAAAAGTTTTATTAAATAACAGTAAGTACATATATTGAAAAAATTAACCTAAATATGCCAATGTATACCTATCTATACTAAATTCACAAGCCAGATGCAGTAGAAATAAACAAACCAAGACAATTCAATGTATAAAATTTGTAAATCATGAATTGAGATTTATACAATGTAAGTATATACATTGAAAATCATAATTCGGAAGTGCTCCTCGTAACATTGAAGTGTCTTAGTTTTTTAATTTCTAGTGCATCTTGATTGTGAATTTAGTATAGTATCTATTACTATTACTTACGTTTCTACATTTTATTCCTTCTTATAAAAACAATTCACAATCAAAACGTTTTTCAATATTTTCAATAGTAAAATTATATCGCCTATCCGTTAGTAGTAATTTGTATGTTGAAAAGCTTCGTTCAACATCAACTAATGTGATTGGTGCAAATTTTAAAACATTAACAATCTCCGCATTTAAATTAGTATTAACATTAAAATCGCCACAAAAAATTACCTTCCTGTAATAATTTTAAATCACTATTTTTCTCTAAAGTTTCATATCATTTTTGTTTTATTTATTGATTGTCCAATTTTTCCAGAAACTTCTTCAGCGTTTTCCTTAAATTTCTAAATTAAATTAAGAGACTCTTGTAGTGGAAGCGATTCAGTTTCAAGATTGAGGATGGTTTTATAAACAAATTCATAATTCGATTTAATAAAACAAAGCTCATTGTGCAGTGATCTCTTTTCTAAAATTGATTTGCATTTTGAAATCGCACAAATATTTGTTTCTTCAAAACTTAAAATTAGTTCCTTTATAGGGAGAAAATGTTCCGCATAAAAACAGGCAGCTTTTGAATATGTTCCCCATCTTGTGATTATAGGCTCCGGTGGCAAAAGAGTATTTAGTAATTTTTCTTTATATATCTGAATCTTTAAAGGCGATTTAAAAAATATTTTCTTCACGTTGCTAATTAAATTATTAACTGTAGGAAATGAATTTCGAATTTCTTCCGCATCTCTGTTTAAACCATGCGCCAAACACGTCACATGAATTAAATTGGGATATGAAACTTTTAGTTTTTGGCCATCTTTGGCCACCATATATGGCGCAGCATCGGAAACCATAAGCAAGATTTTGTTAGTTGGAACAATGTCGGGAAGGAAAAAGTTCATGAAAGCATCATTTATAAACCTAACCATGGTTACATGGTTAACTGTGTCAAGCTGTTTACAAGGAATCAAATATAGTTTACCAGGGGCGCTCTCATTTAAACAACCTATTAATAAATTTGCCATATAGCAGCCACAACCGTCGTTTCATCTACTATAAAATATATGTAATTGTTATCTATAGTTTGATGGGTTTTTCCGTAGGTCTGCGACGATTCTTGTGACATCAATAAAAATTTAGCTAAAATTTGTTAAAAATATGCCAAAATAATATGTCAAACGGTAGAAAATATGTTCAAACCATCCAAATATGTTAAAAAACGAAAATATTCTAAATATGTAAAATTAAATTAGTGTCAAACGCCTTTAATTATCATAATTCTTCCACATCCTGAAGCGTTTGATTGTATCTTTGATGGTTATCGATATGCAAAAAACATATAATCCGGTCTTTATTGATGACCAAGACCTCCGTATTATCAAAAATTTGTACTGGCAACAATGTGCAAACACACGAATTGGTCAGAGCAGGACGGAAGCAGTGGAAATACGAAGTGCAGTGGGGCAAGTGGGTACACGAAAATTAGACCGAAATCATTAGACCGAAAGCAGTAGACCGAACTCATTGGACCGAAAAGCACTTTACCGAAACCCCCCTAGACCGAACAGCATTAGACCGAAATGGTATCTACATAAATTAAAAAATATTGCAGTAAGTTATAAAATTTTTTATATCTGTCTTTTTGTTTATTGTATTATTAAAAACAGAAAAATAAACAAAAAACAAAGCAAAAAACAACCTCTAAACTATTTTTAGTACATATTTAGTTTTTAGTATGGTACATAATAAATAAAAAATAAACCCAAAACAAATAAAAATAAACAAAAAACGCTGGACGGAAGGGCCGCCCGAGAACTTTATCGTACCGATCTATTATCGTTATCGTACTAGGTACTGACATTCTATAAAAATAGCAAAGTTACTCGTTATTTTGTTATTTTAGAAACACCTTGTATAATTGAAAATATTTTATGGTTCTACGCATCATTAATTCCTGCATTTGAGAAAATGTTCGATGCCATATTTCGGAGACACACTATAGATGTATAGATTATTGCATAAATCAATAGAATATTATAGTCATACTTTTATTTCAAATTAGTTCATTTTTCTGAGAAATTAATAGTTTACAATATTTGCATTTCATTCTATTTCTATTACTCTAGTCAATGCGCGAGATTAAGAACAAGATATTACCTCCGAATTCTATCCTACTGCATGGATTTTAATGAAATTTTGGGAGTAGCCCAATCTGCTGATTCAAAGTCTATCCTATATACTAGGACGCTTTTATCATGGGGCGGTTCCCACCACTTCTCGGGGGTGGAACATTTTTATTTTCGAATTACATGGAGAAAAAGGAAGATTTTTAAGAAAATTTAAAAATGCATTCTATAATTTGATCACATTTTTTACAAAAACCATTCATTTTAAACCCGTTCAACTTTTTGAAAGTAGAAATAACACTATATTAAAAGGTATTGCAGAAGAAAAAAAATGCATTTAAATTCTGTTGGATGAGGGGTTAAATGTATGTACTTTTCATTTTTCCCTTAAGTACATTAGTCATATATTTTTTTGCACCATATCTCACTTAGTTTGAATGTAACCGGCATTTAATGGTGCTCGTTTTAAAGGCCTTTTCAAACACTACAAAAGGCGTTGGTAGCATTATACACCTAAAACCTACCGTTCCTCTGTTATTTCAAGTTGAATACACCAATTTGAGCATGAACCAAAAAACAAACTTTTTTCACCTACCATATCTCTTTTTGTATTATAAATAGAACAATTACGAAGGAACTAATCCCTTTGTTATTTATAATCTAAAAAATGTTTTATACAGCGTTTTTAGTTCGATGCATAGTTTTTAGGGTAATTACAAAAACCGTCCGAAAAGGTGTCATTTTTCAATGAAAATGGCCAATTTTCAACTACGCATAACTCAAATTGAGTTCTCAAAAAAAAAAGTAGATAGGTACCAGTTTTTGCTTAGAAATAGGTTCTCTAGCCACTTCCGTGCTTATTTTGACCAACAAATTTTCCACCCCCTTGAAGGGGTGGGAACCGCCCCAAGATAAATGCGCCATAGTATACAGGGTAGATTTTGTTTCTTGAGCTATTCCCTACCTACTGTGAAAATATCAAGTACATCGATATAGTAGGATGGAACTCGGAGACAAATACCCTCATTGACTGCCCTATAATAATGCTCTGCTATGATCGCGTGAGGGAGGACACACACAAGATTATAGCAAACTTTCTATTCACTGTAATTTTTTGAGTTTTTGAGCAACAGCAACGAGTTTTATGTCATTGAAAAGGTAATTTTAAATTATTTAAAAATATATAAAAATATACAGGGCGTATCTAAAAAAATAAGATTTTTTTATTTCCGGTTCAACCGGAAGCCACATTTTAAGTAAAATTTATTGTGATAATAGATAATAAAGGACCATATATGTCTGCAAAATTTCAAATTTTAGTTTCTATTACAAAGGAAGTCTATGCACTCGAATATTTTTTTATAGAAAATTCAGAACTTACCTTCTATGGGGAGTTAAGAAATCTGTCTAATGCCATTCAATTTACTGATAGGATATCAGAAATATATCAAGAAATAAACAAATTCCTTGAAGCAATTTTTGAGAAAATCTAGTTAAAATTTATGTCAAATTTTGACCACTTAAATATAGGCAACCCTTAACTTTTTCTGAAAATCTATAATATTTTCCTTATACTCCCATCTTTAGGCTATATAACGACTTTTTCAAATTAAATTTATCTTAAACAAGTTTTTAGATAGGTAGGGAAATGTGTCGGGTGGGCGGTCGGCCATGTTGGTCGCCATTTTGAATTTGGAAATGTCAAATTCCGTATTTCTATTTACCTATCGATGAGCTAACTTTAAGTTAAATTTTATTCGTTTAGGTCAAAATTTGCAAAAATGGGCCCTAAATAACCCCCCTATTTTGGCCCCCCTTTGAGAGCTTTTTTTTAAAAGCTTAGTTTCTCGACAAAATTCTCTTAAACTTACTCATACCGAATTTCATCGAAATCGGTCCGGTGGTTTTTGCTGGGCGGTGGCGATATACGTACGTACATACGTACGCACATACTTCCGACATGTTTTTTTATTTGTTTTTTAGACTCAGAGGGACTCAAAACGTCGAAAAAAAGTGAAATCTGAAAAAAAAATTTTTGCACGATCCTATAACTTTATTATACTATACTACGTATGTAGTACGATAAAGTAAAACAAAGCAAAAGAACAAACTTTAAACTATTTTTAGTATTTAGTTTTTAGTATTGTACATAATAAATAAAAAATAAACCAAAAACGAATGAAAACAAAAAAAAACAAACAAAAAGCAAAGCAAAAAACAACCTCTAAACTCGCCAGTACTTTGTGCTGCCAGTCCTAAGCCTGGATAAAGGGTGAAAGGAGGCTGATGTTACCCTTGCTCAAATTACAATCCTGTTTGAGCACCCTGTATTATGCACCTAATGCTTTTAAGTCTCCTGCTTTTCGGTCTCCTACTGTTCGGTCTAGTGAGGTTTCGGTAAAGTGCTTTTCGGTCTAATGACTTCGGTCTACTGCTTTCGGTCTCTTTACAGTAAACCAGGCAAGTGTGTATGTATTTAATCGACTCTGCTTTTAATATCTACTTCGAATTTATTTTAAAATAAGTCTTAGATGAAGAGGCCGGTATTAAAATCAACGAAATTAATGTCAAGAATCTCAGAAACGCAGACGACATGGTTTTGATTGCTTCCAATAAAAAGGGAGTTGCAAGAAATTATAAATAGGATGATCAAAACATGTGACGAATATGGGGTAATACTTCTAGGAAAAAACTTATGGTTGTCAGTAAAGCGGAATTACAACCATGAACATCAGAACGCACGGAGTAAATATCACCTATTCCAGCGTCAACGTTAACGATAAATGGGATATAAATAAATTAAATATAAATAAAATCATTAAGTCAAGAAAAAGCCGACATGTAAGATAAATAAGTCATGGAAATAGATAAAAGACCTGTCTCGATGAGTATTCAAGGCACCTTCTTCTTCAGGTGCCATCTCCGCTACGGAGGTTGGCAATCATCATAGCTATTTTAATTTTTGAGGCAGTAGCTCTAAATAGTTGTTTTGAGCTGCATCCAAACCATTCTCTCAGGTTCTTCAACCATGAAATTCGTCTTCTTCCGATGCTTCTTCTGCCATCTGTCTTTCCCTGCATAATGAGTCGTAGGATGCCGTACTTCTCGCCCCGCATCGCATGTCCGAGATACTGTAGCTTCTTTTCTTTAATTGTAAGTTCAACTTCCTTCTCTTTACATATTCTTCTCAGTACTTCATTGTTTGTAACTCTATCTACCCAGGAAACCCTCATAATTCTTCTATAGGTCCACATTTCAAAGGCGTTAAGTCGTCTCATTGTCTCTACATTTAACGTCCATGATTCCACTCCATAGTATAGAACACTGTAGACGTAACATTTTGTTAGGCGTACTTTAAGAGCTAATGTAAAATCTTTGCTACATAGGACCTTTTTCATTTTTATAAAATTAGAACGTGCTTTTTCGATTCTGACTTTTATTTCTGCAGTGTAGTCATTATTTGCAGGAAAAAGGTCCATAGGAAGAAGACGAAACTCATGGCTAAAGAATCTGCGGGAATGGTATAGCTGTAGCAATAACGAATTGTTTCGGTCAGCAGTTTCGAAAATACGTATAGCTCTGATGATCGCCAACCTTCGGAACGAAGATGGCACTTGAAGAAGGAGAAAGTCATTATTTTCTGTTATAAGTGTTCCTAGGTAAGTGTGCTTTTTTACTCTTTCGATCTGCTGGCCCTCTACTATCAAAATTTCGTTAGTATTATGGTTGTTTTTACTAATTTTCATAAACTTCGTCTTTTTGATATTAAGAGAGAGTCCGTACTCCCTACTACACCTTACTATTTTACTCATGAGTCTTTGCAGGTCTTGTAAACTATCGGCTATTATTACTGTATCATCTGCATATCTGATGTTGTTAACTAAGACTCCATTTACTCTTATGCCGACTGTTTCATCTTCCAGAGTTTCTCGCATTACCTCTTCAGAATAAGCGTTAAATAATAGAGGTGATAGTATGCAGCCTTGCCTGACTCTTCTATATTTCCATTTCTTCAGAAGTTTCTTTTTCAATTCTTACTATTGCTCGCTGATTGCAATAGAGGTGTGTTATTAGTCTCAAATCTCTTTCATCTAGGTTTTTATTTTTTAGGATTTCCATGAGTCTATCATGTTTTACTTTATCAAACGCTTTATTGTAGTCTATAAAACAGACGTAAAGAGGATGGTTAACATCCAAACATCTCTGTGTCAGCACGTTGAAGGAGAATAATGCTGGTACCCATACCATTGCGGAACCCATATTGAGTGTCACTAATATCCAGCTCCAGTTTAGAGTGTATTCTGGCGTGGATAATTTTTAATAGAATTTTCAAGGTATGTGACATTAAGCTTATGGTTCGGTAGTCACTGCATTCTTTTGCATTCACCTTCTTTGGCAAACACACAAATGCTGATGTCAACATTTCTCTAGGGATGATTCCTGTAGTATAGATAGCGTTAAACAGTTCTACTATTATGTCCAGGTTTTTCTCGTTGACCTACTTTATCAGCTCGCTAGGCAATTCATCTGGACCAGCAGATTTATTGTACTAGCTTCTCTCTGGTCATGAAATAGTTCCTCGATATACTCTTTCCATCGTCGTAGTTTTCGTTTTGTCTCCATTATAATATTTCCATTTTTTCGAGCAATATATTTGAGGTTCTTCTATTTCCTATTCCGGCTAGTTCTTTGACTTTTTTATGTAGGTTGAAGTTGTCATGTGTTTTGCAGTTCTTCTATTTCTTTACATTTTTCAGAGAAGTAGGTTTCTTTAGCCGCGCTAATTTTTCTTCTTATTTGGTTTTGAAGCTGTCTTATTAATGGTTTTCATTTTTCTTCTTTTATTCGTCAACTCTAAAATTTCCTCCGTCATCCATTCTTCTTTCTTACATTTGGTTGCAGTAAGTACTTTCTTACTTGGTTCTAATATAGAGGTTTTGAAGAATTGCCACTGCTGTTCTACGTTGCAATTATTTCCTGGGTTTGTGTCTAGATTTGTGTTGATTTCGTGTTTCAAATTTTCTTTTGTTTCTTCTGAATTTAGTTTCTGTATGTTAAGTTTATTGTTGTTGCGGCTTGTTTGCGTCTTTTTTAGTTGAAGTTGAAACCTAGTAATAAGAAGACTGTGGTCAGAAGATACGTCTGCTCCTGGATATGCCTTTACTGCCTGAATTGAGTTTCGATATCTGTGCTTTATTAGGATGTAGTCAATTTGATTATTAACAATTTTGTGCTCTTTGTCAGCTGGTGATTTCCATGTATACAGGCGTCGCTTAGGTAATTTAAAGAATGTATTTGCGGCTATAACATTATGCTCCTGGCAAAATTCTATTAGGCGATCCCCTCTGTCGTTTCGTTCGCCAAGCCCATATGGTCCTACATTAGGGTAGCATTTTCCTTCGCCAATTTTTGCGTTGAAATCACCCATGATCACTGTTATGTGTCTAGATGCTGTGAGATGTAATGTTTTCTGGAGTTCGCTATAAAAGTTTTCTATTTATTCTTTATTTTTGTCAGCAGTTGGCGCATAAATCTGGATTAGGTTCATTTTTCCATGGGTTGTTAATAACTGCAACATTATTATTCTTTCGGACATCGGAACGAAGCCTGTTACTTATCTCGTTACTTTTTCGCTGAGGATCATAGCAAATCCATATCTGTGTTGGGTGTCGCTGCTTCCAGAGTAATAGATTCGTCCATTGTCTGTATTGAGTTCGCCAGGGCTGACCCATCTTATATCGCTTATTCCTAATATATCGATATCTAGTCGCATCATCTCTTGCTGTATACTCTTCACTTTCCCAGGTTCATACATAATTCTTACATTCCATGTAGCGATTTTGTAGGTGGATTTGTATATATTTAGTGAACAGGGATTTCGCTGACTAACGGCCTGGGAAGCCCTGTCGTTACTGTTGTTTCTTCCCGTGCCGAATCTTGGCATCCGAGGACCATGATTAGCAGGTTGTTGATTGTCATTTCTGTGAGCCATGACGATTTCTAGGGATACTCCATGAGTCTTTAATGCAGTGGTTTCCCGTTTCCTTCTGCATCCTTATACCGTTGACCATTCTGTAGGGTTCATCCGCCTTCGAGACCGATTTCTCAGTCTCAGGACAAAAGAGTGCCCTGCCACTGCCACTTACCAACTCATCCGCCCGAATCCGTTGGTCAGTAAGTGGGGGATTGCTTATACCGGCAATCATTCGGTGAAGAGTAAGTATGTAGAAGAAAGAAATATAGTGACCCGTCGGCCCTCGGAAACCTAATAGCTATTCGGGGTCGGAAGAACAAGAGGTAGCCAAGAGAGGCCGATGGGAAAGATTAAAGATATTTCACTAAGACTAGTTGACAAAGAGTAAAATGTGAAGGCCCTTATGATCCGCCAGGTGCGTTTCATAAGCGTATGAGTATTATTACACTTTGTATTCCCGCTCATACTTCGGGGTGTTGACTACAGGCTGTATGGCTCGTCCAGCATGCCATAGCATGGAGGATAGGGTGCACGCCATTTTACAATGTAAACACCCCAACTCCATGGCCTGACCTATCAGGCCATGGAGTTTGGGGGTGGGGGGAGGATATATGGCTATACCTAAGGTACCTACATATGCGAAATAAACAAAAAATAAAAGAAGAATATACTTACTGAGGATCCACATTTGCCGTGGCTTCATCTAACATCAGAATTCTGTTATTCCTTATGATCGCTCTTGCCAAACAAATCAGTTGCCTTTGTCCAACACTGTAATTCGACCCCCTGTCCATCACTCTATTTTCAAGTCTATTAATAATATTATTTGCATCTTTAAGTTCTACTTCCATCAAAGCCCTGTAGAGTTGTTCATCGGTGTATTCTTCAAAGGGATCAAGATTGTATCGTAAGGTGCCTGAGAACAACACGGGATCTTGTGGAATTATTGAAATTTTGGATCTTAGATCTTTTAATGTTATTTCGCCTGTATCGATACCATCAATAATAATTGATCCTTCAATATTTGCTAATCTAAATAGAGCAGCAATCAAAGATGATTTGCCTGCACCAGTTCGACCGACTATTCCTACCTAAAAATGACGAAATTTTTTAATAATAGTTAGCGCCGGACTCCACTTGCGATTTTCTAGTCGCGCGATTGTTTTGTCCTGAAGATTGAATACATTGTTTCAAATACAAGTCAATCCACGATTATTTAGTCGCAAATGGATTGACTTGTATTTGAAAAAATGTGTTTAATCTTCACGACAAAACAATCGCGTGACTACAAATCGCAAGTGGAGTCCGAGACTTAGTCCATGTGGTGAGACCGCTCCCGTCTGAAAAAAATTCTGATTCGGTTTCTTTGTGGATTCCTATTCAAAAATGTCCCATTTAAACAAATCTCAAGGGTACCGGGCGGAATTTTTGATCAGAAATTGTTTAAACAATTTTTTTAAACAAATACAAAAGATCACCTTTTTTGGTCCGAAAAATATTTTTTAGGTTTTTTGGGCCATTCTAAACAAGAAAGGTATCTTGTGACCAACTAGACTAGTGGGTCGCTGACACTAGTGGGTCGCGACCCACCGGTTGGGAGACGCTGTTTTAGAGTTACAAGCGATTACAAGCGATTACAACAAGCGGTTATAAGCGATTTTAAATCTGAAAAATGCGAAAATACGCATTTTCAAGGCTTAAAAACTCATATTTAAGTTAGTATTTTTGAGGTTGCCAAGTACTTAAATTGTAGTTTAAACATTCATTTTCAAGATTATGGGGTATTATTATCGGGTCTAACCTTAATTTAGACCACTGTTTTTTAACTATTAATTATGCGTGTCCGTCCGGTTTTTTTGTCGGTGCGGCGCTGTCTATTTCAAAAATCTCCTATTTTCCTCCTAAAGATATATTTTTTAGATTCTTTGGGACATTCTAAATAAAATATGTTTTTTATTTTTCGTTAATAGTTTTAAAGTTATAAGCGATTTAAAATTCGAAAAATGCGAAAATATGCATTTTTGGATTTTAAATCACTTATAACGTTATAACTTTAAAACTATTAACTTTTGAGAAAAATAACTAGAAACGTATTTTATTTAGTATGTAGGCTATTGATTATGTTCAAAATAAGAGAGCTAAAAGGAAGTGACTACAACTTTAACGGGATTTTATTGGCTCATATGGTCAATGGACCTCTAAATTTGAAAAATCCGTGAAGTTCTACCATTTAAACGGGTGCATTTTTGGGAAAGGGATGAATTAGTCCCTAGGCACAGGGTGAATTAGGGAAAGTTCTATGCAATTTCGGTACAAACACGTCTACAGGAAAATTGTTCCAGGTTAAATTTACTATCGAAATATCTGATTTTAAAGTCAAAAACATTTTTTTTACAAAAATATATTCAAAAGAAAAGCAAGAAAAAACACGAAAGAAAGCAATTTTTTGTCACATAACTTTTTTCCACAGGGATATAGGTACAGGCATTGCTTAAGAGAAATACAACTTCCATCCTTCCTCTTTAAAATGAAGTTTGGTAAAAGTCTCTGGAATTTATAGTTTCCGAAACAGGATTTTTCAAATTTCGCCTCTCACAGCATTTTTGGGCAACTTTCCCCATTATTTCGCAAACAATGTTCTGTAACTTTTTTCTACGCATTTCTAGGTATATGCAATGGTACATTTAGTAGAAATAGAATTTACCAGTCAATTACCTTTAAAATTGTCTATTGTATAAGGTTATACGGCTCTATTTAAACAAGTTATGCTTTTTCAAGGTTTTATACTTATAAAGATTACATATATACATTGTTAAGGTTGATCTGAACCCCCCAAAAATAAACTACACATTCAAAAAATTTGAAAAAAATTGAGAAGGTATATGTGATCACTAGAAGTATTTTGACAAATTTTGAGCAAACTTCATGTTTTCGTTTTCGAAAAAACTCAAAAAAACTCCTTTTTTTCAAGTATAAAGCGGGAAAACTAAACATACAATTTTGTTAATTTTCTTACAGCATAAAGATATAATCCTAGGAAATATTTATGAATTTTTTTAAAATTTTTGAATGTACAGTTTTGCCACAGTAGGAAAAAATAATATGTTTCGGCTTATAATAAAGCTGCCGGTAAGAAATTGGATAAAATTTCAATAACAACATATATAAAACTGTAACAATGGAAAATATTTCCAATAAAATGTTGAATATTTTTTCCTAAACATATGAAAAATCTCGTTAAACAAGAAATATATCTTGAATTGCCGCTAAGAATTTGTGCCGCCATGACATTGCGCCATTTACACCATCGGTAATATTTATGTTCGATAGATAGCAGTGCCTTCCGCTTCAATCGCGTCACACAGAACTTTATCCTAACAGCGTTGCCATATCAATTACTTTGTACAACAAAATGATTTAATGTTAGTAGGTAATATAAGCCTACTACTTAACGTCTATTTATAACGCATCAACGTGACCTTCTGAAATTAATTTAACTACTTTTGTTGAAATATTTTCAGTCCCCTTGGCCGTATTAGATTTTGATATATTTAGGGCCGGTACTTTCTGTTTCGGTTAAACCCTAGTTGGCAATTGGCATTTTAATGTTTTTAAGTACCATAAAGTTGTCTTTTTTTATTTGTATTTTTTCATGTATCTCTGAAGCTTTGTATTTGACTATATTTTGAATTGGAATTGGAGCATAGTCTTCATTTGTCTATTGGCATTTTAATGTTTTTAAGTACCATAAAGTTGTCTTTTTTTATTTTTATTTTTTCATGTATCTCTGAAGCTTTGTATTTGACTATATTTTGAATTGGAATTGGAGCATAGTCTTCATTTGTCAAATAGTGTTTCTAATAACTACCATCCATGATATTTCTCTTTTATCGCACTTTTATGTTTATTAAAGATTTTAATTGAAATTATTACTTTATCTTTAAAATTTTCATTGTCCATTACTTTTTGCATTTGTGCTGAGCTAAATTTAAGGGAAAACAATTGGACGATATGTAAATAGATATGGAGTAAGAGCAGTAAATGACCACTTCTAAAATTAATTGAGGGGAGGTTAAAAATATTTTCACCTTCATATTAAAAATAAAAAAGGATCAATATACAAGGAATAATAGGTAACAATCAATTTTAAAAATCTTACATCTATATTGATTTCTTCTCTGTACAAAAACAACAGAAATAAATAAGAAAAAAGAAAAAATATGTTGTCACTTAATAATAGGTATGTTAAATAAACGTATTGATTAGTCTGATGGAAGTAGAACTTAAAACTGTTATATGGAGCTAATCTAGATCGGTATAAATTAAATGAGAAAGAAAAAAAATCTAATAAACAGTTTCTTTAAGAGCAGGAAGAGAAAGATTATGGAATATTAGAAAATGAAAACGGCGCGGCAGAATAATCATCGATAAAGAAGTAAAAAGAGGAAACGCGATAACGATATCTGGAACAATTGTTTTATCTGATAAGAAACGAAGAACAGCCAGAAATTCCTATCAAAATAAAAAAATATAGTAAAGCAGTGTGCATTGTTTCTGTGTTTGAAAAAGGTTATGGGTTTTTACGAGCTTGTCCGGACGGGTCAGTAAGTGACAATAATATTGTGGAAGTTAGTGACTGTATTCATCCCGAGAATATACATCTCGAGAGGCAGCCGAATCCATAAAAACATGTAGCTTGTTAAGTGAATGTTCCTAAAGAAAACAATAACTTCTTCTTTAGCCTGGTTGCATCCACTCCTGGACAAAGGCCTCCCATTAGTTCTCCACTCTTCTCTGTTTTGTGCTATTTGGTACCAGTTTCTCCCCACTTTTGCTTTGAAGTCATCTAGCCATCGTTTTTGTGGTCTTCCTCTACTACGACTATGCTCGCGTGGTCTCCAATGTAAAATGTTTCTCGTCCACCTTTCGTTGTTTTGCCGTGGCACGTGTACTGTCCTATCCAGCTCCATTTCATTTGCGCAATTCTTCCAATAACATATTCCACCTTCGTCCTGTTTCGTATGTCCCATTTCGAACATGTTCTCTTAGAGATACTCCTAAGATAGCTCGTTCGATGGCCCTCTGTGTTGTTCTTAATATATTGGCTGATAACCCTGTAAGTGTCACGGTCTCCACTCCATAAGTCTTATCTGGTAGAATACAACTGTTGAGTACCCTTTTTTCTAGATTTATTGGTATCTTTTTGTTTTTCAACACATCACTGAGTCTTGCAACTGCTGCCCAAGTAATTCAGATTCTTATAGCTATCTCGTCCGTTTGATTCTGTTTGCCTAGTTTGATCGTGTGACTCTTCGACCCTTTCGATCTCACTTCCAACTAAGTCGATTCTGATATTTTGATTTGTCATCACTTTTGTTTTATTTAAATTCATTTTTAAACCGCCCCTCTCAGATTCATGTTTAATCATCTTTAGTATGTAGATTGGTTCTTCTGTATTGTTGCTTATGAGCACTATGTCATCGGCAAATCTTAGATGACTTCCTTGCGTTATTAATTCCGTTTAATACGGTCCAGAGTTCTATGGAATCGAATGCCCCATTGTACAGCAAGAACAACAATACAAATTAAATATTAACGGTAGGCGGCCAGCAGTCTGAGAGAGTAAAAAATATATTTACTGGGAACGATAATCACAGAAAATAACGATTATACTCCAGAAATAAGAGAGAGAATTGAAAAAGCACGTGCCAACTTCGTGAAAATGAAAAAGATTTTATGCAGCAAAGATCTGATATTGGCCCTCAGAATAAGGCTAATTATATGTTATGTACATAGTGTGCTTTACTAAGGAGCTGAATCATGGACATTAAATCGAAATGCAATAAATCGACGAGCAAGACAGAGAAGAACTAGTTTTGATGTTAGTGAAATAGTTTTGAGTATTTTTTTCTGTTAACAATCATTTTTAATATCTTTATTATAACTTTTTTGGACCTTATTCTGCGGTATCTCATGAAACTGATTACGCAAAAAGATCTCATGGGAATATTTTTCTCAAGAAACACGATGTTTTCGCCTTGCTTAAACATATTTTGCCGAATTTAAAATCAAAATCCTATTCTTTTCTTCTATTCTTTTTCTATCATACATTGACTTTATTCTCTCAGATATTTTTAGTTCTTAACACGTTGATGAACAGAACGTCTATAGACGACATTTTTAAAATAACGAGTTATGACAAAAAATCGGTAGATTTTTGTAGATTTTTTGTCACATTACATCTACAGATGCATATGAAATATAATACGACATCCATGATGGTCGTCGTCCACATGTTTACAAAAAACATATGGTTTCCATAAAACAAATTTAGCAATTTGGCTATTACACTGGCGGACAAAAAATTTAGGTCACTAGATGAATTATTTGATGCCTTGGATTTCCTAAACCTGTTGTCTGATTTGAATGATTTTTTTAGTATGTTATAGCTTTATTATTTAAGAATCTTAATGTGTTAATATTGTTGCTAGACAGGTAAATGTCATTTTATACCGGGTGTAACAATCATACTGTGTTTTTCCTTAAAGTTCGGAACACTCTGTGGAATATTATAGTATAGATAAAATATTGAGATTAGAACTCAATTGTAGCCTTAGGCTTTCTTAACATTTTCTTTTCTGATTCATTTGCTTATAATGGATAATAAAAAAGTTAGGTACTTTAATAACTAGCCATGTTCTTCATCAATACAAGGTGTTTCTAAATAAGGGTGACAAACTTTAAGGGGTAATTCTACATGAAAAATAATGACAATTTGCTTTATAAACATATGTCCACAAATGCTTAATTTCCGTGATACGGGATGTTGAATTTTTTCTTACCAACTGACGGTTTATTTCTTGCTCTAAAACCGATTGAGATATGCAACTGAAATTTGGTAGGTTTTAAGAGGTAGTTATTGCGCATTGTTTGACATACCATTAAGAATTTTATATTCACCATTGGCGTGCATACGAGTATAAATATTTTAGATACATCCCGTATGCACGCCAATGGCGAATATAAAATTCTTAATTGTATGCCAAACAATGCGCAATAACTACCTCTTAAAACCTACCAAATTTCAGTTGCATATCTCAATCGGTTTTAGAGCAACAAATAAACCGTCAGTTGGTAAGAAAAAATTCAACATCCCGTATCACGGAAATTAAGCATTTGTGGACAATGTTTATAAAGAAAACGGTCATTATTTTTTCATGTAGAATTACCACTTAAAGTTTGTCGCCCTTATTTAGAAACACCCTGTATTGATGAAGAACGTGGCTAGTTGTTAAAGTACCTAACTTTCTTATTATCCAACATAAGCAAATGAATAAAAAAGAAAGTGTTAAGAAAGCCTAAGGCTACAATTGAGTTCTAATTTCAATATTTGAGGCGTCCAGAGCAACAGTGGCCTAACCCACATCCCACAATTTTACCAAAATGCTTTTAATACATTAAAGTTATGCATTACTTCAGTGTTTTCAGATGCAGCGTGGCTGAAGCAACCATTGCTTGAACTAGTCTGCATCTGAAAACACTTAAATAAAGAATAACTTTAATGTAATAATATCGTTTTGGTAAAATTGTGGGATGTTTGTTAGGCCACTGCTGCTCTGAGCGCCTCATTTTATCTATGCTATAATATTCCACAGCGTGTTCCGAACTTTAGGGAAAAACACAGTATGATTGTTACACCCGGTATAAAATGACATTTACCTGTCTAGCAAACAATATTAACACATTAAGATTCTTAAATAATAAAGCTATAACATACTAAAAAAATCATTCAAATCGGACAAGAGGTTTAGGAAATCCGAGGCATCAAATAATTCATCTAGTGACCTCAATTTTTTGCGCACCAGTGTATATTCTACTTTGCAAAATTCATATAGGGTCACAACACTTGCTTATACATTTGACGCACTGTCCGTCAACGTGTTAAAAAGTTTATGTATAAACAAAATTTGTGCTAATACATTTTTACAAGATTGCAAGCGGTCATAAAATTTTATTACCATTTTTCAGTGTGAGATAAGAGCTGACTAACAACTGGAATATTTAGTTACCGAGAAACATAATATGCAATTAGTCTATGATGTGAGGCCGCTCTCGTCTGAAAAAAATTCTGATTTGGTTTCTTTGCGGATTCCTATTCAAAAATGTCCCCTTTAAATAAATCAGAAGGGTGCCGGCGAAATTTTTGGGCAGAAATTGTCTAAACAATGTTTCTAAAAAAATTCACAAGATTGGTAATTGGTATTTAGTGTAACTCAATCTGAATCTTTCTGAATCTATTTCGATTATGACTGGTCGATGTTGGCTGAGGGGGGGAACTATGGAGTACGGTTCGGAAGCTTGGGAGTAGTTGCAACTGTGAGTTACTCGAAACCCAGCATAGATCGAGGTTGCGACTTTGCGCCATCTCCTATAAAAGAAAGTAGTTTTATCTTTTAGACTATGAATAAGGTGAATATTGATTTCTTCGGCCAATTCCAGGAGTTTCCCCCATTTACATATGGTGACTGCTTAAGTCCTGTAAACTGTAGGTTGGTTGTTGGTTTTCCACAGTTTTATCGTGCGATATGATTGGCGTATGTAATTGGTACATTGTAAATAATTAAATAAATAAATAAATTGTTTAAAAAACTATGGTAATAATAATATACAAAATTTAAAGAGAAGTAGTCCCGGTTGTGTGGTAGCTCCCGCATGAAAAATGCTTCCCATTCAGTTTCTCTGGAATTCCTGCTCAAAAATGTCTCCTTTAAACATTATGAGAAGGGTGCCGGACGGCATTTTTGGGCAGAAATTGTTTAAATAACTTTTTTCTACAACCGTGTTAAAAATGCAATTTTTAGCACTCCATACGAGCATTAAAAATGCTACTTTAAGGCACTAGTGCTTTAAAATTTTTGAGGCACTGCAGTTAAAAGTGAATTGTCAAATTGTGAAACGTCAAAATATTTATATTTCATATTTCATTTATTAACATTAATATTAATAGTACAACTTGCTCAATTTGAAAAAGGTAGTTTAAAACGTTTTGTAAAATTTAATTTGAACTGTATTATTGCATTTTTAACACGTTTGTAGAAAAAACTATTAAAATTTGTTAGAATATACTTACAACAATAAAAGTAGATGTTATTCTATAGTTGTTATGTTATGATTTACGTATTAACAATAGGGCTTTTCATCGATTGTCATTTGTTTCGAGCTTCTGTCATGTGTCACATAATATTAATATATCTACGTCATACGTCTTTGGTTTGTATCATTGATATCTACCAATAACGTATGACGTAGATATATTAATATTATGTGACACATGACAGAAGCTCGAAACAAATGACTGTGAATGAAAAGCCCTATATAGACGGTTTTGATGTAATGTCAAGAAAAATATAAAAATGGAATGTCAGTCAAGTTCAAGTAAAAGTTTTTGTAGGTATTGTCATTGTCCTGTAAGTGAGAATGAATAAATTATAATTGTTGATATATAAGACGTTTGTAGAAAAAATATTGTATGATATACGTGTTAAAAAGTACATTTTTAAGGCACTGATGAATTGCAGAATTCGCTTCGCTGATTCTGCAAACTTTCACATGCCTGCCTTAAACGTGTACTTTTAAACTTTTAACACTTATATCATAAATAACTATTAAATTTTATTTTTATCGCCCATAATTAACAAGTAAAAAACAACGATTTATTTTTGAAATAAGCCCCGGTTACCCAGCAAAATCTTAAAATTAAATGTTTAAGCTTCGATTTTATGCACTTATCAACTACAAAAATAATAATAATTATCAGTTTTCAAGCCTCTAACTCGAATATGCGTATGTTCGCATTTTTCAGATTTTAAATCGCTTATAACTCAAAAACTGTGAACTTGTCAGAAAAATGTAAACAAACTTTTTTATTTAGTATTACCCTAAAAACCTGAAAAAATATTTTCCCGTGCAAAATAGAAGATTGTTGAAATAGAACCTGCCGCATCGGCATTAAAATTGGATGGACGCATAATAACATCAACAAATCGAACGAATATAATATAGCTCATAGAGAAAGCTTTTATATGAAACAGATGGTCACGTTTATAAGGAGGCTTGTTGACGAGGGATGTTACGGCCGCAGAGCGGGCGGTGGTGAGATGACGTTGTCAGATCTATGCACCTCCATAGCACCTACTCAGTTGGAACGCAAAATCCTATGCTAAAACGTTACAGGGCCGTAAACTTCTACTCACTATATATTCTTTGATACATTTTAAAAAGAACGGTCTAAATTTAAGACAGAACCGACTACTCTTCATAATTTTGAAAAAAAAAAAATGTTTAAACTTTAATACAAGCACTTGGCTATTTCAGATATATTAATATACATAAATCTAAGTTTTTAAACTTCGAAAATGCGTATTATCGCATTTTTCAGATTTTAAATCGCCCTTAACTCGAAATCTATCAACTTTTGAGAAAAATGACAACATACCTTTCTTGTTAGAATGGATCAAAAAACCTAAAAAAATATTTTCCGGAGCAAAAAGGGTGATCTTTTAAATTTCTTAAAAAAAAATTTTTAAACAATTTCTGGCCAAAAATTTCGCCCTGCGCACTTCATATTTCCTTAAAGAGAACATTTCTGAATAGGAATCCGCAGAGAAACCGAACCATAATTTTTTTTAGACGGGAGTGGCATCACGTCATAGACTAAATGTTTCTTGCTAACATTACATTTTGTTATTAGGCCTTGATAAAATTACTGTCTAAACAATTTGGCAACAGGGCCAATTGAGCCAATGGGTGTAAGGACAAAATAGTGTTCAGGTTTCTACATTATTACAGAGTCATCATGTAGAAATCTACAATTAAGTTGAAAATGTTACCACAGTAACATGCTACAGTACAGCCATCTCTAGGATCAGAAACAAATTAATTAAGGGTTCATATCAACCTTAAATAAAAAATGCTTATTATCTTTACTTTAAAATGCAAAAAATTCTAGGACTATTTTTAAACAAGATATTCGTAGGATATCCAAGGGTACCTATCCGTAATTTGAGAAAATTTGATTTTTTTTTAATATTTTTAATTAGAAGAATATAATTGCATGTTATAATATAATTTTTAATTCCAAATAACTTTTCTTAATAAAACTTTTCGATATTGTGAAATATAAAGTTACTTTACTCTTGAGCGAAATTCATATTCTTTAACATACCTCGTACACTATTGATAACGTTTTATATCTGATGATTGCGTCTTAGGTTTTAGTCTACGCAGAGCATTTTGTAAACAATATTTTTTTTATAAAGTTAATAATAAAAAAGTTTTGCATATTACTATGGGTCCAACTTAGTGGGACCTATTGCATGTGCATATATCACATTTTGAAAAAGCATATCTTGTTTACAAATAACTCTAGATTTTTTTGCAATACACCATTTTAAAGTAAAGAAAATAGTCTTTTTTTTTTTATTGTACAATATATATACCTAATTACACAATAAAAAAAGTTATAATGAGAAATTTAAAAATAATCGTAAAATATATCAAAAATCGTTAAAAGTATAAAATTTTAAACAAACACATCTTGCTTAAAACTAGTCATACAGCCTTCTACTATAGACAAAGTAAATTAAATTTTCTTCTCATTAAATGTAACATTACATATATTAGGTCTGGATCCCGCGTATGAAAAAAAAGTTGATTAATAGCAAGCTGAAAATTTGTTAATAGCTTAAGGGTGTCTAGTCGGATAAACTTTGATATATGGGAACACTGGAACAGGGGCAGTTTTAATTGTGGAACAGGTTAAAAATTTGGAACGGTCACACCACGAAAACAGCACATTTATTTTGTCCGACAAAACATACTTAAACTCTCCTAACAGAGATTAAACTCTCATGCAAAAATCAGACTGCTATTTATTACCTGTCATAATTCCTGTCATTTGACATATTCTACATGTTCCACTCATTAAAACGCCCATTTGGTGATAAATAGCAGTCTGATTTTTGCATGAGAGTTTAATCTCTGTTCGGAGAGGTTAAGTCTGTTCTGTCGGACAAAATAAATGTGCCGTTTTCGTGGTGTGACCGTTCCAAATTTTTAACCTGTTCCACAATTAAAACTGCCCCTGTTCCAGTGTTCCCATATATCAAAGTTTGTCCGACTAGACACCCTTAAGCTATTAACAAATTTTCAGCTTGCTATTAATCAACTTTTTTTTCATACGCGGGATCCAGACCTATATGTACTAGTCGAAGAGATAGAAGCGGATTTTGTGCGTGATAAGTAATATGGAAAAACTATACGTGGATATGTTGAATTAGTTGTGTACATGACTTTCACCAACAGCCGCAAACCAGAGTGGGGGACGAGGGTATTTATAAGGGGTCAAAGTCGCCGTTTTTATTATTTTTTTTTGTGACGCTCATGATCGAGATAGTGCACCAAAATTTGGGAATAAGTAGGTCATGAAATAACTAAGTATAATCTCCAGGGATGGAACGCTGCGTGGCCGATAAAGGGGTGTGGGTAGGTGTGAATATAAAAAATATAAGGGTTTTTTTTAGACATTCGTGATTGAGAGAGTGCACCAAAATTTGGAAATATATAGACCATAACATAACTAAGTAAAATCCTCAGAGCCGGAAACCCGAGGTGGGGGACGAGGGTGGTTATAAGGAGTCAAATTCGCCGTTTTTATTATTTTTTTTGTGACGCTCATGATCGAGATAGTGCACCAAAACTTTGGAATAAGTCGATCATGAGGTAACTAAGTATAATATCCAGGGGTGGAACGCTGCGTGGCCGCTAAAGGGGTGGGGTAGGTGTGCATATAAAAAATATAAGGGGTTTTTTGCGACGTTCTAGATTGAGATAGTGCACCAAAATTTGGGAATAAGTAGACCATGACTTAGCTAAGTAAAATCCCCAGAGCCGGAAACCAAAGTTGCGGATGAGGGTAGTTTTAAGGGGTCAAAGTCGCAGTGCGTATTATTTTTTTTTGTGACTTAGCACAACATTTGTCCCCCACGCAGCGTTCCGCCCCTGGATATTTTACTTAGTAATGTCATGATCTACTTATTCCCAAATTTTGGTGCACTATCTCGATCACGAACGACAAAAAAACCCCCATATATTTTTATACTCACCCCTGCCTACCACCCCTTTGTACCCCAAGCAGCATTCCGCCCCTGGAGATTTTACTAAGTTACGTCATGACCTACTTACTATCAAATTTTGGTGCACTATCTCCATCATGAGCGCCACAAAAAAAATAAAAACCACGAATATTACCCCTTATAACTATCCTCGTCCGTCACTCTGGTTTCCGCCTCTGGGGATATTACTTAGTTATGTCATGGTCTACTTATTCCCAAATTTTGGTGCACTATCTCAATCACGAACGTCGCAAAAAACCCTTTACATTTTTTTATGTTCACCCCTGCCCCACCCCTTTGTCGGCCAAGCGGCGTTCCACTCCTGGAGATTTTACTTAGTTACGTCATGACCTACTTATTCCCAAATTCTGGTGCACTATCTCGATCATGAGCGTCACAAAAAAATAATAATAAACGGGATTTTGACCCCTTATAACTACCTTCCTCCCCCACTCTGGTTTCCGGCTCTGGGGATTTTACTTACTTATGTCATGGTCTACTTATACCCAAATTTTGGTGCACTATCTCAATCACGAACGTTGCAAAAAGCCCCTTATATTTTTTATATTCACCCCTACCCCCACCCCTTTGTCGGCCATGCAGTGTTGCGCCCCTAGAGATTTTACTTAGGTACGTCATGACCTACTTATTCCCAAATTTTGGTGCACTATCTCGATCATTAGCTTCATAAAAAAATAATAAAAACCGCGACTTTGACCCCTTATAACTACCCTCGGCCCCAACTCTGGTTTCCGGTCGTTGGTGAAAGTCATGTACACAACTAATTCAACATATCCCCGTATAGTTTTTCCATATTATTTATCACGCACAAAATCCGCTCCCAGCTCTTAGACTATACCTAAATCTACGTAGAGAAAAGTTACAGAACAATGTTTGTGAAGTAACAAGGAAAATGGGCCAAAATCGCAGTGAGTGCCGAACTTGGAAAAATCGTATTTTGGAAACTGTAAATCATGGAGACTTTTACCAAACGCTATTTTAAAGAGAAAGGATGGAAGTTTTTTTATGTGAAGCAATGTCTATAGTCTATACCTATATCCCCGTGGAAAAACGTTATGGGGCAAAAAATAAAATTGCTATCTTTCGTGTTTTTTTCTTGCTTGAGAAAAATAGAAGATTTTTGGAAATAGTGCGCGGCACCGGCAAAAAAATCGGATGGACACGCATAATTAACAATTAAATAACAACGGCGTGAATTGAAGTTAGACCCGATCAGCCTGCAGAATCTTAAAAATGGATGTTTAAACTACAATTTAAGAATTTGGCAACCTCAAAATTCTAATTTAAATATGATTTTTTAAGTTTGAAAATGCGTATTTTCGAATTTTTCAGATGTTACATAGCCTAAAACTCAAAAACTGTTAATTTTTGAGAAAAATCACAAGATACATTTCTTGTTTAGAATGACCCAAATAACCTAAAAAAATATTTTTTGGGTCAAAAAAGGTGATCTTTTGTATTTATTTAAAAATATTATTTAAACAATTTCTGCCCAAAAATTCCCCCCGGCACCCTTCAGATTTGTTTAAAGGGGACATTTTTGTACATAAATCCACAAAGAAACCAAATCAGAAATTTTTCAGACGGGAGCGGTCTTACTGGACTAAGTGAGTTTGGCCTGAAGTGTAAGTCATTATATCAGGATAAAGTAGTTTAGCCTAGTCAGTCGAAAGTAATTGATTACAGATTGGTTGCTGATTTAAACGTAAGTTTAGAAGACACTATTAAGAGTTGTAAGACTTTTAAGTATTTAGGGTAAATGATAAACCGAGATGGCACTTGTATGAAAGATATAGAAATAAAAATAGTACGGGGAAAACAAGCCACGAAAGCACTCCATGGAATGATATGGAAGAACACTCTAACTAAAGAAAAAAAAAAAGGTATCAGGGCGTAGTGCAGAATATTACCGTTGATTGATGTATTAATATATTAATATTTCAATCAACGATATTACCTTACAAGAGCCTAAGGATATCCAGTGAAAACAATAATATGAAATAAAATACGTACAGCTGAATTTGAGTTTATGAGGTGTCTACAAATCACCAGGTAGAACAGAATAAGGACAGAGGAAATATGAAACAGAATAGAAGTAGAACGCTCAATTACAAAAAAGTTGTGGTAGTAAAAGTAGAGCCCTGAAATGGTACGAGCATGTACAAAGAAGGCCGGAGCACAGGTGGCCGAAAAGGTTACTGGAGTGGGACTCGCGGGAAGGAAGACGGAGAGGAAGATCTGCTGTGAGATCGAAAACTCACATAGGAAATGCGATGATAGATAGAGACCTCAGAGATGGCGACTGGGAGAATAGACTGCTATGGAAGACGAAAACGGCAAACTCATAATGGGAAAAATCCAAGAAGAAGAAAGTAATTCAGTGAACTAGTACGGCTTAGTATAAATAATAAATTGAAAAAAATACTATGTTCTTGCAAAAATAATCATTTTTATTAAAATTACAATTATTAGTAACAAACAAACAATATTATATTCGCGGTTGGACGGACATACATTAGGTCAAATTTCTCACCTTAATTACCATCCTTGGATTATAAGCTTTCATTTGACACCTTATTTGTCATTCTACCTGGTATAATGACGGAGGAGTTGAGTTCTGGGACAGACAGACAGACGGACGGACGGACAGACGGACGTGGATAATTCAACGTTTTCACATTTTTTCAAAATTGGTGAAAACAATATTAATTCGTACTCGACTTTATTCGTAAGTGTATCTTTTCTTTTAATTTTTAGTGAAAACCTCATCCATTTATTTATTATTGATTTATATACAAGATAATAATTATAAAAGAATATATTGATTTATAACATGTATCAATATCTTCATTCGATGTATCAATGATACAATATATCGATATATAATTGTTTTTCCCATCCCTGTTGGGACGTGATTTGGGAATTCCCTGCATGTAAAAGTCCTTACATATTCGCTAAATTACTTTCGACTCGGCTAAATTGGTTTAGACTAGGCCGTACTAGTTTATCCTGAATCCTGAAGTGTGAGTATTTATTATATCAGGATAAACTAGTTTGGCCTGAAGTGTGTGTATTTATACAGGGTGTTTCATTAATAATTGTCCATATAGTAACTGGAAAAACCTTAGCACAAACTACAAAGATTTAACCTTAAACACTTAAATAAAATGTGGTCCCTTACTGAGTTACAGGGTGTTTTATCTAAAAATTTAAAAATTATTTTTGCTCAGCATTTTAAAACTATTCAACGTATTCTTTTCATACTTGGCACAAAGTGCGACTACTATACACCCTACTAAATTATGATAAACAAACGTTTCTAGCTACTACCAGAGGCGTACGACAGGGGATAGTGAATGGTTGACCCTTCTCAATTTCGACGCCACTGGAGGAATTACTATTTTAGTGCCGTTTTTAGATTTTCCAATACTTTCTACGTAAATAATATACTCTTCATTGGTAACGATAAAGTCATTCGTTTTCCAAATATTTGAAGTTAAATATGAAACGGCACAGTTATTTTGATTAATTTATGATATGATTCATATGATTACAATTTAAAAATTATTTGTACCCAGTACTTTAAAACTATTTGGCGTATCCTTATCATACTTGGCAGAAAGTGTAGGTACTGTACACCCTACTAAATTAAGATAAATAAACGTTTCTAGCTACTACCAGAGGCGTACGACAGGGGATAGTGGCGGGTTGTCCCTTCCCAAATTCTACGCCACTGACGAAATTGCTATTTTAGTGTAATTTTTTGATTTTCCAGTACTTTTTATGTAAATAATATACTCTTCATTCGAAACGATAAAATGATTAGTTTTCGAGATATTTGAAATTAAATATGAAGCGACACAATACATTAATCAAAATAACTGTGTCGTTTCATTTTTAAGTTCAAAGATCTCGAAAACTAATGACTTTATCGTTACGAATGAAGAGTATATTATTTCCATAGAAAGTATTGGAGAATCCAATAATTGAACTAAAATAGCAATTCCGCCAGTGGCGTAGAATTTGGAAAGGGTCAACCATTCACTTTCCCCCGTAGTACGCCTCTGGTAATAGCCAGAAACGTTTGTTTATCATAATTTAGTAGGGTGTCTAGTAGTCGCACTTCCTGCCAAGTATAAAAAGGATACGTCGAATAGATTTAAAATGCTGAGCAAAAATAATTTTTAAATTATTAGATAAAACACCCTGTAACTCAGTAAGAAACCACATTTTATTTAAGAGTTTTAGGTTAAATCTTCGTATTTTGTGCTAAGGTTTCTCCAGTTAGTATACGGACAATTATTAATGAAACACCCTGTATTAGGATAAACTAGTTTGTCCTGAAATCGGGATTGGCCGGTAACATATAAAACAATTAAAAATATACGATACAGTCGAACTTGCTTATTAGAATACCGGTTGTAGGAACATTCCGGTTTAAGGAATAGAAATTTGAGATCTCCGAAACGTTTCCAGTTTTATTCCTTAATAAATTGTATACGTTTATGGGAATATTTTTCTGAACCTATTTCTTTGTGGCATCTTTAATTTATATAGTAATTGTTAAATAAGCCATAATTTAATTTGGGAATTAATTTTATTGACGTTTCGACTTCCACTTCGGAAGTCGTTATCAAAATACATACAAAATATTAATAAATAAAACAAATTTTGTTTATGTTGCTTGGTAACGACGACATTCTATAATAATTTAATTTGATCTGATTCATTCATATCGGAAATTCAGACTAATATTATACATTGGAAATTAGATGATTTTAAAATGATATTACAGAAAAAGAAAAAGAAAAAGGAGAAATAGACGAACATTTGGTTAATAAAATCTTCAAAGCGACAAACGGATGGTTTTGCAGATGGAAAAATCGTACACGAGATTCCTTCAAAAAAATGTTGGAGAAGCAAAAGTTGCCGATGTATTTGCCGCAAATACATGGATAACGGATGTGTTTATGATGAACAAGCCTACGTTGTTTCACTAGTTATGCACTTTTTTATTTTCTCTTGCGCTATAGGACTTGACCAGTGGCTTGATTTACAAAAGATATCTTCAATATCCTCCTGTAAATCCACATCTCGAAGATTTCGATCTTCTTTTCGGTGGCTTGCTTCATTCTTAAGGCTTCGACTCCATATCGAAAGAACTTAGCACCTCACTATCCTCATACTGGACTGTAAACTTTTGTCCGCTGTCGTAAAATAAGGATAAACTATGTACCACAATAATATGAATGCAAGTAGAAGCAAAAACAATAGGCTATTTTGGGCACGTCTTAAGAAGCTTACTATATATAGAAAAATATCTATAACCATTGGAACTCTACTGTGTGAAGGAGTGGAAATGCTAGAAGATAGGGAGAAATGGAGAAAAGTTCATAAAATCAAGATATTACTATACCTACAGGGTCATTGATTAGTGGGGTAAAGCTCCGTAGATCCCTTATAGTAATAGATAGCAATAAAAGTTAATAACAAAAATTGTAGCCAAATTTGAGCTTCACATTTCAAAATTAATTAAAATGTTACAGGGTGTTCGATAACATAGTGACAGACCAAGCTTTTGTTGTTTTAAATAGAACACCCTGTATTTTATTTTATAGTCGAAATCTTCTTAACTTAACCATTACAAAAATATAAAGGTTTGTTATGTTATACATGGTATTTACAAAGTCCAAAGTAATTTTTTATACAGGGTATCCAAGACAAATTTTTTTAAATTAATTAATTGATACAAAAAGAAGAATGTATGTAGTTTATTTTACTCAAAATACATTCTACTGCTGACAGAAAACAGAAAAAAATTTTTATTTGATAAATAAATATTGTTTGTTGCTTAAATTCAATATTCAACCTACCAAGAGGCAGATGGGTGGCAGCTTGAACATTGAAATTAAGCAAAAAGCAATGTTTATTTATCAAAAATCATTTTTTTCTGTTTTGTGACAGCAGTAGAATGTATATTAAATTAAATAAATTACATAACTTCTTCTTTTTGTGTCAATTAATTTAATTTAAAAAAATTCTCTTAGACACTCTGTATAAAAAATTATGTTAATGTTTATATTACTGAATAGAGAATTGAATAACCTTTCAAATGAGTTAGCACACAACCCCTACTCCCTATTTAAAAATAAGGGGTGGGGGATGTGGAAGGGGGTTGACAAATGACAGATGTATGTACCTACCGTAAAAATGTGTCCCCCTTAGATCAAAAATCGACCTTTTTCGTCATTTTCTTAAAATCTAATAAATACTGCCAAATATCGAGGTGGACACTTTTATTTGGCCCACTCTGTGTTATTAAAAATCACTTTATCGCTTTTCTTCTTTTCTCAATTGAGTATTAGTTTTTGTGATACAGTATATAAATTATTACAATCACTGAATACATAGTTAGTGAAAAAATTATCATATTAATTAACTGAATTAATAATTGAAGCAAGTAACAGTTATCCAAGAACATTCAAAAGCCATCTCTTTAAAGTTAATCATGACATTGTCAAGTAATGTTTACATATCCATACCAGTGAGAATTTTACTACACGTAATTTGCCGTGTAAAGGCAGAAAAAGAAGGGATAGCCGTAAAATATTTGCTCCTTTACTCTTAAAGTACAGTGGAACCTCGATAAGTCGGATTAATCGGGACCGCGGCCGATCCGAGTTATCGAAAATCCGGGTTAGCCGGAGAATATGGTAAGAATGAATAAAATACGGCCTACTTACAAATAAACTCCATTATAATTGCAAAAAACAAGAAATACATATGCACAGTACATCTAAATTACGTACAGTTGTATTCAGTATTGTTCATTTCATGGTAAAAAGTCAGTCAAACTGAAAAAAAAAGTTGTTTTGTCTGATCAAAATCGGTCCGGGTTAGCCGGACTTCCAGGTTATCGGAGACCGACTTATAGGGGTTCCACTGTAACCCCAAAAAAATCGGTACAGTTTATATTCTGTCAATCTGGGCTGCCACGCTACTGGTCCATGGAAAAATGAAAATATCTCGAAAACTAATAAATTTAGTCATAGGGAATGTTAATACAAATTGAGTAGGGTCATTCCAAAGGTCATCCATTTTTTATAAAAATTAAGTTGGCACTGAATATCGCTGTAACATTGATTTTGACATACTATTATAACAAAATACTGTTGCAAATCGCCTCTTGTTCTATATAAAATAAGTCTAAATATTGCGCATCTTTCCAAAATGCGCGTTATCCACGAGCAGTGTCATCTCAAAGCGAACCTTATCCTTTACAGCCAATGGCTGCCTCCGATTTTTAGCCACGTGATCGTTTTGACGTTTTAACTTGCGTGATTAGATTAGGTTATTTTACTGTTTATTATTGAAAAAGTGTAAATTCTTTATACTTAATTAGTGAAGTAAAACCTAATTATTGTTCTTACCGACAAAGTACGTGTTTAATATTTTAAACTGTTATGGAAGAAGCACCTAAAGAAGTACTAAAAGGTTGTGGCAGAAAGAAGGTTTCTAATCCAAAACTGTGGGCAAAAATACAAAAAAATATAACAGGTAAATATGCTTTATTAGTTTACTGTCAAATCTGTGCTATAAATAACTAGTAATTCGATAAAACTGTTTATTCAAGTATTATTTTTTCTGTATTGCTTCTATCAATCCAATCAATCGTTTGTTTCAGATATGCAGCAAAGAGAGATTACTGCGAAAGTTATTTTCCAGAACCTGCTGAATTAATAGTTTAATAACTAAAAAATGTGTTTAGTGTTTTTGTTTTTTAGCTTATGTGACCATAACATTATTGTTATTTTAGCCAAAATCTGTTTTAGGTATAAGATTATTGTTTCGAATAAAAATATTCGTTCACACTACTTCCTTTGTCTACATTATTGTTATTCCAAAAAGCTTCTTATCCACTGCGTTGTTCCAAAGTGCGTCTTATCCAAATTATATTTAGTTTTTTTGAGCTAATGACGCAAAAACGATTTGAAAAACCTTAACGTATACTAATGTTATGAATTATTAATGAACACTAAAAAGTTTCATACAAAAAGAACCATCTGATAATAAAAAAATGGTTTTTTCTAATTCTTCAACATTTTTCTCGAAGGGATAAGATTTACTTTGGAATGACCCTACTCAATTAAAGCACGGTAATGGTACTTTTAGATAGTGATATAAAATACAGGGTGTTCCTTTTAAAATTAGGTACTGAGAAATTAATGTTCTTGCGCTTTGACTCACCCTGTATTCAATATAAAGAAAATTAGCAATCTCAATAATTGCCGTTGTGCTTATTTTTATTTATACAGGGAGTTGAACTTGTTACGACTTTTACATAAAATTGGTTATAACTTTTAAGTATCCATAACATACCAAACCTTTATATTTTTGTAATGGAGAAGTTAAGAAGATTTCGAATATAAAATAAAATACAGAGTGTTCCATTTAAAAAAACATAGGTTTGGTCTGCCACTATGTTATCGAACACCCTTTAACATTCTAACTAATTTTGTAATGTGAAGCTTAAAGTGGGCTACAATTTCTGTTTTTAACTTTTATCGCTATCTATTACTATAAACGGATCTACGGAGCTTTACCACACTAACCAATCACCCTGTATAATAAGTTAACGACAAAAAAGCAGCATGATATTTCATTATGTTTCTAATTAAGTGTTTTAATATTCTTCTTTAATATTCTTCTCCTACATCTCATACGTGATAATCTTCAAAAGATTCTCAAAAGTTTTGGATCGGGGACTTTTGCAAGATTTTGTTTTATACCGATTAAATATATTATTAGTAGTTTTGAATATCTCTAAATATTACCTTTTCTTTGTCCCTAATCTGTAGCGATAAATCCTTTATAATAGTAGGTCCATCCTCAAAGTATTTTAGTTTCATTGATTTAAACTCAATTTTTCCGGAAAGAGGCCAGTTTTTCGGTAACGGTTTCGGCTTTGTTGGATCAGGTTCTGGTGAAAGTTGCTTATATTCTAGAACTCTCTCCACAGATAATAACTGATTCGAAATGTTTGCTGTAATTCTCATGGCGAATTGGATCATACCCGTTAGAGAGGAAGCTTGGGATATTGCCAAACCAACGGCACCACCAGTGATACCCATAGCTAAAAAATAATATTGTTAAGGAGGTTAATACAGAAAATATAGAACTTGTTACCTTCGTCAAATGTAAGAATACTAAAGATCAGTACAGTAATGAAGATGCATGAAAACATGTCCAAAGTGAATCCAAAGGCCGAACCACAAGCAATGGACATAAATGATACACTTATGTGGTAATCTTGAAGTTTGTCGAATTCTCTTTGCAAAGTCTTCTCGGTCCTAAGTGCTCTGATTGTTGGTAATCCTTGCAGAGTTGAATTAAGGTGTGTATATATTGGACTTCTTACTAAAACAAGGAAAAACATATTATAATTTGGATGATGTGTCATGATATTTTATAATATAAACTATACTAAAATAAAATTTAAAAATATTCAGTAACCATGAACTAAACACATAGTAAATTACCACTAATAAGAGAACTGAAATTGTTGACAGCAAGTGTCATTCAAAATTGGAAATAAGTTAGAGTGCTGAAGTTTTTATAAATAAAATTTTAAAAGACTCCCCTTAAATGCAGGCGATAAGCAATGGTAATAAGTTGCTGTTTAGTGTTTTCTTTATTATTGGCCTCGTATTCACACATAACTCCTGCAAAACAACGTTTTTCTTCTTTTGACCATTTTGATCTGTGTTGCATCCGATTAATTTGCTTTGGCGTTATGTGCTGTTTATCTATTTTTTTTTCGTAGTCCAGAAAGCCACTGCGCATCAGCTAGGAAAAATATTCCGATTCGGGTTTTTTGCACAATCTTACTCAAAAAGGACCCCTTTTAACAAATTTGCATGTTGCCAGGACCAAAAGTGGGTCAAAAATTTTTTAAATGTTTTTTTTTCTTAAATTTTTTTTTTGCATGGAACAAAGTTTTTTAGGTTTTTTGGATCATTACAAATAGAAAAGGTCTTTAGTGACTTTTCTCTAAAGTTGATAGTTTTTGACATATAAGCGATTAAAAAATTGCGAAATCGGCCATTTTTAACCCTCAAAAACTATGTGAACAACTAAAAATTTGAATGTTGCCAAGGTAGGTATATATTCTTTAAACATCGATTAGTGAAGTCCAGAAGAGTTTTTTTCAATACAATATTCAAAACTCCTTTGTTTTTTAATTGCTAATCAAGCGTGCGTTTCCACCGTTGCAAGTGTATGTGTATACACTTATAAGTACAGTATGATGCAAATGAAAGGAATAAATTCGTTATTTCGTAAACCGGCAACTTTAAGGAAAAATTCCGAAACAGGTCGATTTTTATATTTAAGTTATGATATTGTGGCATGTATGGTATACTAGTGACGTCATCCATCTGGGCGTGATGACGTAATCGATAATTTTTTTAAATGAGATTAGGGGTCGTGTGCTAGCTCATTTAAAAGGTTCTTCAATTCTCTAGTCAGTATTATAAACATTTACATAATTCTTTATACAGGGTGTTCAAAAAATTTTTATTAAATTAAATTATTTGATAAAAAAAGAAGAATGTATGTAATTTATTTAATTCAAAATACATTTTACTGCTTTCACAAATCAGAAAACAAAGTGTATCTCACAAATAAACATTGCTTTTCGCTTAGATTTAATGTTCAAACTTCCAAGAATCAAGTGGCTGGCGAGAGCTGGCTTGAACATTGAATTTAATCGAAAAGCAATGTTTATTTGTGAAATAAACATTTTTTAGTTTTCTGGTAACAGTAAAATGTATTTTGAATTAAATAAATTACATACATTCTTGTTTTTTTTTTCAAATAATTTAATTAAAAACTTTTTTGGTCACCCTGTATAAATAATTATGTAAATGTTTATATTACTGAATAGAGAATTAAAGAACCTTTCAAATGAGCTAGCACACGACCCCTATTCTCATTTAAAAAAATCATCGATTACGTCATCACGCCCAGATGGATGAGGTCAGTAGTATACCGTATATGCCACAATAAAATATCATAACTTAAAAATAAAAATCGACTTGTTTAGGGATTTTTCCTTAAAGTCGTTGGTTTACGAAATAACGAATTTATTCCTTTCATTTGCATCATACTGTATACACATGCAACGGTGGAAAATAGTGTCACGCACGCTTGATTAGCAATTAAAAAACAAAGGAGTTTTGATTATTGTATTGCAAAAAACTCTTCGGGATTTCATCACCCGATGTTTAAAGAATATCTACATCTACCTACCTTGGCAACATTCAAATTTTCAGTTTTTCACATAGTTTTTGAGGGTTAAAAATGGCCGATTTCGCAATTTTTAAATTTTTAATCGCTAATATGTCAAAAACTAACAACTTTACAGAAAATTCACTAAAGACCTTTTCTGTTTGGAATGATCCAAAAAACCTAAATAAATTTTTTTCCATGGAAAATCAATAATTTTAGGAAAAAAAAACGTTTAAACATTTTTTGACCCACTTTTGGTCTTGGCAACATGCAAATTTGTTAAAACGGGTACTTTTTGAGTAAGATTGTGCAAAAAATCCGAATCGGAATATTTTTCCTAGCGGATGCGGAGTGGCTTTCAGGACTATCTGCGATGTTTGATACTTGGTGTTGATTGTTTTGAATGGAGTGAACTACTTCAGTATTTCTTGTGTTAGACTATTTCCTGGTAGTCTTTTTGAATATATATCAAAAAAACTTCATACGCCTTTTTCTGGATTCTGTTCGAGACTTGTATTCGGTATCTATGTTCGAGTTTTTTTCAACTGTTTTGATCGACTGTTGTCTATATTCATCTTCTGTTTGTCTAACACGATGATTTTTTGTGTTGGTATTGAGCCTGTTGCCAATAGATTAAGATTTTTCGAAGGATGCTTGAATGACTATTTTTCTGGGAGTTCCTTTAGCGTCTCAATCTGTACGATTGCAGTATGTTCGTCTTATTCTCAACATTAACTGTGGTGCTACAGACCTAGTTGAGCCCCGAACTTCCTCAGTCTATTTTGTTAGTCGTTTATATTAACCGCCAACCATTGATAATTTGCTAATCCAATCTTCCTCTCGTTTCCTCATATAAATCTTGGTCTAGCTCTACTCCTATTTCCTTCTGATACAGGTAATAGGGTTCGCTTAGGCGGGTAATTTTCATTTGCTCCTGACATAATATGTCCAGCCCATCTAAGCATAGCTATTTTTATAAAAGATATTACATCTCTACCATTTACTATTTCTTTAATCTTCTTGTACAGTTCGAAATTATATCGCCTTCTCCAAATAACATTCTCACATATAGCGCCCATTATTCTTCTTAGTTTCGTGCTTTCGAAGACGAGCAGCCTGTTTGCATCTGGGGATGGTCCATGTTTCTGACCCATATGTCAGCACTGGTAGGATATGTTCTATATACAGGGTGTCCAGAAACTCTACCGACAAACGAAGACAGGAGATTCCTCAGATAATTTCAAGACAATTTAACCCAATTCACCTAGTCCGCAAATGCTTCCTAAAGGAACTAGAGCTATTTGAAGGTTGCGTCTGGTAATTAGTTTTTCTTAAATATCTCCAGAACGCTTCTATTTAGAAAAACGAAAATGAATACACGTATTTATCTTTCAGAGATAAATCGACTCCATCTATTGCAAATTTCTAGTACCGGTCATAGGCGTCCGTTTTGGGTAGGGCAACAGATATTACCGCATAACTTTTTTGTTTTTAATTTTTAAGCATTTTTGAGTCTGGATTATTAAAATGTAAGGTTTTGTAGTACTAAAAGGTACTTTTGCTTTAAGTCGATAGGATACAGAGTTTTCTAGAAAAATCGATTTTAAAATTTTTCGTTTTTTGAATATCAAAAAAAAAATAAAAAAAAAACGATTTAGAAAAACGAAAACTGGTACGTTTATTTATATTTCAGAGATGAATCGATTTCATTAATTGCGAATTTCTAGTACAGGAAATATGCGTCCGTTTTGGGTAGGTCAACGGTTATTTTATTGCATAACTTTTTTGCCTTTAATTTTTAAGAATTTTTGACACTACATTATTAAATTATGAGGTATTCTAGTACTAAAAGGTACTCTTGCTTTAAGTTGATAAAATACACCGTTTTTTTTTTAAATTTTTTTTTTAAATTTTTTTCCAAATTCAGAAAACGAAAAACTGTCCCCAACGAAAAACTGGTTGTATACTGTCCCCACTGTTATTCAATTTATATTCAGATAGACTATTTAAGGAAGCGCTGCATAATTTGGAATGGTGTGTGAAAGTTAATGAAATTCTGATAAATAAAATCAGATATGCAGGCGATACAGTTATTTTAAGTGATGATATGAATGGATTAAATTATTAAACACCTTTTAAATGTCATTGACACAGTGGGAAGAGAGTTTGGCCTAAACATAAACTGCTCAAAAACAAAATAAATGGTATTTAGCCGTTTGGCCCATCAAAATTCACGGTTATATGTTGATGGTTATATAATTCAAAGAGTATCCAGTTTTAAATATCTTGGTTGCCATATTACTGAACAACTAGATCCAGATATAGAGATAAAATGTAGAATCGAGATAGACCGCACGACATTATTAAAAATGAGGTCATTCTTCTGTCATGATAACTTGCAACTTCAACTTCGAAAGCGCATTATTAAATGTTATATTTGGTTAGTCCTCTTGTATGCTGTCGAAACATGGACATTAAAAATGTCGCCCATTAATCGTTTGGAGGCCTACGAAAGGTGGCTCCCCAGACGTATACTGAAAATACCATAGACGGCTATGCTGACAAAAGTGCCAGTCCTTAAGAGATCAAATGCTGCCCGCGAGCTGCTTGATAACATCAAATATAGAAAGATGGCCTATTTTGGACACGTAGTAAGGGGAGACCGGTAAAATGTTCTTCAACTTAATATGATGAGTAAAATCGAAGGATGCAGAGGAATTGGTAGAAAGCAGGCCCCTTGGTTGAAGAATATCAGGGAGTAGACAGGAATAAAGAAAGCAGAACACCTATTTAGAATAGCTCGAGACAGATACAGTTTCGCCATGTTAATCGCCAACGTCAAGGAGACTTGATAGGGCAAGTTAGGAAGAAGAAAGGTCAAATACACAATTTAATGAAAACACACTTCTTGCTTTTAAATTGTGTTAATATACAGGGTGTCCAGAAACTCTACCGACAAACGAAGACAGGAGATTCCTCAGATAATTTTAAGACAATTTAACCCAATTCACCTAGTCCGAAAATGCTTCTTAATGGAGCTAGAGCTCTTTGAAGATGGCGTCATGAAATTAGTTTTTCCTTAATACCCCCAGAACGCTTCTATTTAGAAAAACAAAAATTTGCATGCATATTTACTTTTCAGACATGAATCGATTCCATCCATTGCAAATTTCTAGTACCGGTCATAGACGTGCGTTTTGGGTAGAGCAACGGGTATTTTATCACATAACTTTTTTGTCCTTAACTGGTATGCATTTTTGAAACCCGATTATTAAATTGTGAGATATTCTAGTACTAAAAGGTACTCTTGATTTAAGTCGGTAGGACACACCGTTTTCTAAAAAAATCGATTTGAAAGTTTTTCGTTTTTGGAATTTGAAAAAAAATTGAAAGAACTTTTCAACAAAAAACGAAGTATTTTACCAACATAAAGTAAGAGTAATTTTGAGTACTCGAATAACTCATAATTTAATAATCTAATGCCAAAAATGCTCAAAAATTCAAGACAAAAAAGTTATGCTATAAAATAACTGTTGACCTACCCAAAACGGACGCCTATGACCAGTACTAGAAATTCGCAATTAATGACATCGATTTATCTCTGGAATATAAATAAATGTACCAGTTTTCGTCTTTCTAAACAGTTTTTTTTGAATTTTTTTTTAATTCAAAAAGCGAAAAGTTTTCATATCGATTTTTCTAGAAAACGGTGTGTCATACCGATTTAAAACCAGAGTACCTTTTAGTACTAAAATACTTCCCAATTTAATAATCCAGTATCAGAAATGCATAAAAATTAAAGATAAAAAAGTTATGCGATAAAATAACCGTTGCCCTACCCAAAACGGACGCCTATGATCGGTACTAGAAATTTGCAATGGATGGATTAGATTTATATCTTGAAAATAAATACGCGCACCAATTTTTGTTTTTCTAAATAGAGGCGTTCTGGAGGTATTTAAGAGAAACTAATTACAAGACGCCATCTTCAAAGAGCTCTAGCTCCCTAGCATTTTCGGACTAAGTGAATTGGGTTAAATTATCTTAAAATTATCTGAAGAATCTCCTGCCTTCGTTTGTCGGTAGAGTTTCTGGACACCCTGTGTATGAAAGATTTCTTAAATATTTTCGTTTTACTAAACATTACTTTATAGTCCGTTCTCTAACGGTAAACTATTGCAAAACCTCTAAATTTTAAAGAACCGCTTGGATTGACATGCAATTTGGCATACACATAGCTAACAAGTCAAAGAAAAAAAGTGATATTGTGCCGAAATGTGCTTTTGCCCTGGGGGTGGTTTTCACCCCCCTTATGGGGGTGAAAAAATATTCGTCCAAAAAAAGTCAGGAAATGGATAAACTGGCTAATTTTAAGTAACTTTTGTTCTATAGAGGTTTTTCACCAAGTCAATACTTTTTGAGTTATTTGGCAGTGAACATGTTCATTTTTTCAACAAAATAACCACGCTTTTAGACGGTTTTTCGCAAATAATTCAAATAGTAAGAATTTTGTCGAAAAAACATTCTTAGCAAAAATATAGCCTGTAAAAAATTTAAAAAAATGGTGTATATATCACGTCTCTACACCTAGTAGAAGCAAAGTTATAGCTAATGAAAAATAGGTTCATATTCGTCAAATTCCAAATGGAATATTTTAACGTGAAATAACCAAAAATGAAGCACATTTCGGGGAAAACTCATTACAACTTATTTAAAGTGTTTAAAAAAAGCTTCATTTTTGTTTTATAAAAAAAATTTCTAGCATCCAATTTAAACAAGTTACGCTCAAAATAAAGTTAGTCCCTTTTGGTTTTGGTAAAAAAATTGAGAAAATCACCCCCTAATTAGTATCTTAAATGAACTTAATCGTTACGACTTCATAAGTTTCTTGACTCGTGTATATATTGTTTTTATGATCTGTAAGTTTTATCGGTTCAAAGTCCTTATTATTGAAAGGGCTGTAGTTAAAATTGGTTGAACGAGTCAGTGATCACGAATGTATGCAAATTTAGAAACACCAAACTTAATCAATTTTTGTCTAACAGAAAAACAAAAAAATACATGATATTCAGAAAAGCAAATCTGACTTTTTTGTTTTTCGAGATTTTTGGTATCTCTAATAATTTTTAAGTTATTTTGAAAAAAAGCATATTTTTCAAAATTAAAATTTTTAAAAATTTTAATTTGAAACCAAATTTTTTCAAAAATAAGCACTTTGAATCGATGAAACTTACAGATCATATAAACACAACATAAGTAAAATAATTTGTGGAGCGGTAACGATTAATTTCATTTAAGTTGCTAATTAGGGGGTGGTCTTCCCGATTTTTTTTTTTGCAAAAACAAAAGGGACCAACTTTATTTTGAGCGTAACATGCTTAAATTTAACGCTAGAAACTTTTTGTAAAAACAGAAATAAAGCTTTGTTTAAACAATTTAAAAAAATTATAATGGGTTTTCTCCAAAAACTGCTTAATTTTTTGGATATTTCACGTCGAAATATTCTATTTGAAATTTGGTGAATATGAATCTATTTTTCATTGGCTATAACTCTGGTTCTACGAGATCCAAAGACCTAACGCGTACACCAGTTTTTTTACTTTTTTATAGGCTATATTTTTGCTAAAAACGTTTTTTTCGACAAAATACTTACTTTTTGAGTTACTTGCAAAAAACCGTCTAAAAATGTGGTTATTTTGTTGAAAAATGAACATATTCACTCGCAAATAACTCGAAAAGTGTTGACTTGGCGAAAAAGCTCTATAGAACACAAGTTAGTTAAAATTAGTCAGTTTACCCATTTTCGGACTTATTTTGGACATATATTTTTTCACCCCCAAAAGGGGGTGAAAGTCACCCCCAGGGCAAAAGCACACACCGGCACAATATCACTTTTTTTCTTTGACATGTAAGCTATACGTATGCCAAATTTCATGTCAATCCAAGCGGTTTTTTAAAATTTAGAGCAAAAACCGTGAAAGAATGGACTATTAATATATTTGCGGATTTACATAAGTTGTTTATAATAGACAATAACTTACGTATTCCCTCAACTCTTCTGATATTTTTGGATGTAGATAAATACATTTTTCTTACCAACCCTGTCAAAACTGCAAGAATAGCTGCCATAATTATAGCATACGGATTAGCGACAGCTACAAGTACCAAAGAGCCAACCATTTGAAGCAGCATCTGAAGTAAAAAAATAATTTATTTAGTCAACAAGGTAATTATCTCATACTTTTCTTTTCCTTTTTACTTGAGATGCACACTGTCAGGTGTCAGTATAAAAAGTAATATAAAGGATATAAAAAAAAACCAAACAGAGGAGACAGCGGAATAACAAATCAAAACAATAAAGTCGCTTAATTTGGTTTTACACCTAATATTGGGGGGAAAATGAAACTGCTTGAAATATATAGAGAAAAGGTTCAGTTTAAAAGACTTGTAACAATTATACTATACGAAAATAAAAACAGAGAAAAGAGTAGATATTTTTACTTCTCTATATTGTTTCATACATGCCTCCTGTAGCTTTATTTGCTCTAGCTTTACTTAATCTTTCACTTCTGTTTCGAACTATCCGTAGCTTATTCGTGTGATTCCTGGATATTTAAACTCCATCGTTTGTTGCATAATCATACATTTTGTCTTTTTTGGAGAAATTAACATGTTCAATTTTCTGAAGGTTAAATAAATTTGGTGCAGCATACGTTGTAAATTATCTTCACTTTTAGAGGTTAGTAGATTGCGTTGTCTCCATAGCAGATTTTATTTAAGTTTTTTTTTTTCCATTTGGTATCCTTATTTAGTTATTACTTTTACATCCAAGACCAGGTTGAACAATGGGAAGCTCAGGTAAGCCTCCAGTCTTATTCCAATGCCAGCTTCAATTGGGCCAATTAGTTCTACCTTTACTTTTACCAAAGAATATAGCTGTTAATAGAAGGGTATTGCCCTGTAACGTTTCAGTATAGGATTTTGTTTTCCTACTGAGTAGCTGTAAGGGACAAATAAACGTGACCATCTGTTCCATTCAAACGCTTTTTCTAGGAGAGTATATTTTGTTTGCTTTTACGTTTAGTTTGTTGTTTTGGTACGTATTTTAATCATTTGTTGTATTCTAGTGATTTTTCTTACACTTGCCTTATAAATACAGCGTAGGTGTATGATATTCTCAACTTAAAACCTCGTTGTTCTTCTAATAGTATTATAATAAGAGAGCACTGGAAGAGCTTCTCAAAACAGATGGAACACGCCTTCTGCGGAAAAGAAAGAGAAATATGGAGAATAATCAGAGGAAAAAGAAAAGAGATGAAGGAACTAATAAATACGAGACACATTCGGAAGAAGTGATGAGCCGACTACTTTAGATCCCTACTTACTACAAGTTAATCAAGCATTGTATTCCCAAAAAAGGGAGACAAATCGGATGCGAAGAGCTACAGAGGAATTAACTTATTAAACACAATAGGTACTTTCCAAAATATGACTGATGATATTTGAAATACAAACAAGGTAAGAAAGAATGATCATACTATGTAATGTATCCAAAAGTAATACTTACCGATCCACCATCTAACAGAACCCTTGGTATAGCTTCGTCAATAAGGCCAATATCTTTAGCAAATCTGTTAAGAATTCTTCCACTTGGATTCGTATCAAAGAATCGCATTTTAGCGTAAATGATCCCTTGAAACAGGTATTTATGTAAGTTTCTGGAACACGACATCACCAGAGAATAAAATGAAAATGATCTTGCAAGTGTTAGAAGTACTACCACAAGAATAAGTGATCCGTAGATATAAAGGCACGTTTCACTGCTCCAATTTGCGTAGTCCAAAACTGATTCCCAAACGGGTTTTGGTCTAACTGTGCTAGTACCATCAGTGAAGTAATCGGAAAGAGTACTTGGTACATCTGTGGCTCCAGTAAAATTCAGATTATCGAGTGTACTCGCCTCCAAAATTTGAGCAGCGCGTGCATCTTCTATACTGGTCCAAAAGCTCACAAAATAATCGACTAGACTTCCACTAACTTGGACCAAAACGTAGAGACTTAACATCATCACAACATTGCAGAAGTTTGCTCCTTTCCTAAAGTATTGAATCAGAAGAGAACCGAAAACCTTTCCTTTAGAAGATTCCTCTTGTAAATCTTTCATTTCTGGTTTTTTATCTTCGTATTCATCGTAACTGTCGTCGTCACCATCCTCTTCTTCTAACATACTTTCAACAAAACTTTTGGAGCTTACTACACTGGCAAGAGAGGATTTTCGACTCTGAAAATTAAAAATTATTAGATACCTAAATTTCGAATTTATTTTTTTAATAACCTACCCTTTTAGACACCCTTGAAATTTGTCTAACTAATTCGAATTCTTTAGCTTTCTCTTCCTCACTTAATTCTGGTTCAGCAGTAAGCAGTTTCGCATATGCATTATCACTTTTCACTAGTTCGTTAAAGGTTCCTTCATTTTCAATTTTTCCCTAAAAAATACAAAGAGATTCAAAATTATGGAATAAGTTAATTTTTTCGAGAATAGGAAAGAATTTTTTTCTACGAGCGTGCAAAAATCTCTACTTTCGCGCACGCGTTTTAGTTTAGAAAGTTTTACTTTTCCGCACGCGTTTTACTTTTCCGCACTGCATTAATATATTTTAATATGGTCTTAAAATAATTATAATACATGCAATAAACTAATATTTAGATATTATTTACTATTTTATTTCAAATGTATCTTATTGTGTTCCTGTTTTAATGAAATTAACGCGACAAATCGATGAAATAAAATTATTTTGACATAATATTCGAAAGTCAAATCAGTAGACAATAGCAATGGTTTTGAATCGTCGTCATGGATACCAAGATCGTCGTCATGCTAACCAATTATGCTGAAAGTTTAGTTTTTACAACCTTGTCAAAGAATTAATTTGTGTATGTAGTTTTATATTAATTAAATTAAATGATTTGGTCATTTTTTTAAAGAATCGTAGAAAAAATATTGTTCCTAACACTTGCAGAAAGTCTCTTTTCTGCACTCGACTGCTTGCCGAACTCCCGCTTAGCGTCGTTCGGCAAACTGCAGTCGCGTGCGGAAAAGTATAACTTTCTGCACTTGTTAGGAAAATAACTATTTCGAGTTACTTTGGAAAAAATCCCAATAAGAACTGAATTCCGCGCGGGACCTCATAAGCGCTGTTTCACATTATAAGAAATTAAACGAGCGAGGGTTAGAACTCACGACGACATTCCAATGGTGACTCATATTATAATCATAATATGAAGCCTTTCTCAATAAACGGTGGTTGGAACGTTCGGTGTAGTCGCCGTGTTTATGCCTTCCCTCGCTTACAACAATAGACGGCAGCCGTGCCGTCTATACACACCCAGTAATATAGCGGCATAATGCATCCTTTCATATGATACTGTCGTTCAGTCGCACGAAGGTAATTTCTTTGGTTGTTTGGTACATTATTTTCATTTACACTTTGTGGCTGTTTGAAGACAAGTAGGTGCATATATTTTATATTACGATGTCTCAGATTAATAGTGAAATATTAATAACAATAATTGAAGCGAGACCTGTTCTTTGAGACAAAACAATAGAAATATATAAAGATAGAAACTTGACGAGCAATGCTTGGAATGGTGTATGCCGTGCACTTAACAGTGAATTTGACGAATTAGGTAATACAGACAAAATCTCATTTGGTAAGTACAGCAAAATTATTTATATATTGCTGATAACAATAATTAAAATTGCTAAGTATATTATAATAAACTTTATTTTACATAGTTGCAATTTACGTTGAGTATAGAGGGTATTCCATCAATATGTGTGAATATAAAAATATATAAATCGAATCTTTTTGCGTTAATAGGATGGACCCAATGAATTCGGTTCATATAATAAAACTATATCTTTTATTCTACGAAATTATATTTAGTTTTCTAGGGTAAACGACTCGGTGAAGACAGGAGTAGGGCGGCGGTCACAACTTGTGTGAAATGATCTAAAAACAATATTTAAAACGAGGGGAACAACATTTAAAAATGAGTGGATAACAGAGGGTCTTTTAAATTCTGTACATGAAAAACATAGATTGTAATGTTTTGCTGAAGCTGTTTTCTTGTGGAATTTTTGTAATTAACTATTATAAATGGGAAATAAGCCAAAATTTAACTAAAAAAATAATTTTATTAACGTGTCGATGCCCAAATCGGATGTCGAAACGTTAATAAAATCATTTTTTTAGTTCAATTGCGGCTTATTTCCCATTTAGAATAGTTTATTACATATTGTATGAGCTAATTAGATGAGCTAATACAAGATCCCACAAATAACTTAGTAGAATAACGATTATAGAAACAAATTAAGACTTTTAATTAAAAACATAAGAAATAATAACTGACAAAATAGAAATTACAAATGAACTAAATATAGTCCAGAAAGCCACTGCGCATCCGCTAGGAAAAATATTCTAATTCGGATTTTTTGCACAATCTTACTCAAAAAGGACTCCTTTTAACAAATTTGCATGTTGCCAGGACCAAAAGGTGGTCAAAAATTTTTTAAACGTTTTTTTTTGTTTTTTTTTCCTAAAATTATTTTTTTTGCATGGAAAAAAGTTTTTTTAGGTTTTTTTGGATCATTTCAAACAGAAAAGGTCTTTAGCGACTTTTCTCTAAAAATGATAGTTGTTGACATATAAGCGATTAAAGATTGAAAAATTGCGAAATCGGCCATTTTTAACCCTCAAAAACTATGTGAAAAACTGAAAATTTGAATGTTTCCAAGGCAGGTAGATATTCTTTAAACATCGATTGATGTAATCCAGAAGAGTTTTTTGCAATACAATATTCAAAACTCCTTTGTTTTTTAATTGATTATCAAGCGTGCGCGACACTATTTTCCACCGACAGTATGGTGCAAATGAAAGGAATAAATTCGTTATTTCGTAAACCGGCGACTTTAAGGAAAAATCCCGAAACAGGTCGATTTTTATTTTTAAGTTAGGATATTGTGGCATATATGGTATACTAGTGACGTCATCCATCTGGACGTGATGACATAATCGATGATTTTTTTAAATGAGAATAGGGGTCGTGTGCTAGCTCATTTGAAAGTTTCTTCAATTTTCTATTCAGTAATATAAACATTTACATAATTATTTATAAAGGGTGTCCAAAATTTTTTTATTAAATTAATTATTTGACAAAAAAAAAGTAGAAGGACACTCTGTATAAATAATTATGTAAATGTTTACATTACTGAATAGAGAATTGAAGAACATTTCAAATGAGCTACCACACGACCCCTATTCTCATTTAAAAAAATCATCAATTACGTCATCACGCCCAGACGGATAACGTCACTAGTATACCATATATGCCACAATATCATAACTTAAAAATAAAAATCGACCTGTTTCGGGATTTTTCCTTAGAGTCGCCGGTTTACGAAATAACGAATTTATTCCTTTCATTTGCACCATACTGTTGGTGGAAAATAGTGTCGCGCACGCTTGATTAGCAATTAAAAAACAAAGGAGTTTTGAAAATTGTATTGCAAAAAACTCTTCGGGATTTCATCAATCGATGTTTAAAGAATATCTATCTACCTTGGCAACATTCACATTTTCAGTTTTTCACATAGTTTTTGAGGGTTAAAAATGACCGATTCCGCAATTTTTCAATTTTTAATCGCTTATATGTCAAAAACTATCATTTTTAGAGAAAAGTCATTAAAGACCTTTTCTGTTTGGAATGATCCAAAAAACCTAAAAAAACTTTTTTCCATGCAAAAAAAATTATTTTAGGAAAAAAACAAAAAAAAAACGTTTAAAAAATTTTTGACCACCTTTTGGTCCTGGCAACATGCAAATTTGTTAAAAGGAGTCCTTTTTGAGTAAGATTGTGCAAACAATCCGAATTAGAATATTTTTCTTAGCGGATGCGCAGTGGCTTTCTGGACTAATACGCATTACAGTACATTAGGACAAAAGTATGGACAAAAAATACACATTTGTAATGATACATCGTAATGATACATATCAGACATCGTATCATGTACCGACCTCAGCCACAAAGTGTAAATAAAACTAATATACCAAACAACACAGCAAAATATCTTCGTGCGACTCAATTCTTATTGTGTGAAAAGGACAAGTGCGTCAAAACTACCGCAAGAGAAAACCCTCGAACGTTCAAAATTCTTATAATGTAAAACAGCCCTAAGAGATATTTCGAAGAAATTTGCGTCTGGTATAGGAGAAAGGGTCACTCCAAATATTTAGATTAGTTTAGTTAAGTATTGATTATTTAAATATTGAGTTAGTTATTATAACCAGTTAATGTTTCAATAAATTTATTTGTTAAAAAACTCCGTAAACTACTTTTGTGCTAAAAATTTTAGGACACGTTAAGACAATTGCTAGAAAAGTTATACTTACGTTATTTAAAATAATGATCTTATCGGCATTTTTTAAATAATGCACTTGATGTGTTACCAGAATCCTTGTTTTATTTTTTAAAAATCCATTAATACATTTTTCATACAACACTTTTGACACATGGATATCTACAGCAGACAATGGATCGTCTAGCAAATATACATCTTTATTTCTATAAACAGCTCTAGCCAAGTTGATCCTGGCCTTTTGTCCTCCACTCAATGAAGCACCTTTGTCACCAACAACGGTAAAATCTCCTTGTGGAAATTGGTGTAAGTCCTGTTCTAAGGCACATACTCGAATTACTTCTTTGTACCTCTTTCTGTCGAAGTCAGCTCCAAACAGGATGTTTTGTCTAATGGTGGCCGAGAAAATCCAGGGCTCTTGAGATGCATACGAATAATCTCCATTGGAGGTTATAGAACCTTGTACTATATCCAGTTCTCCTGCAAGATAATAAAAGATAAAATAATAAAAAAAGTATATCATTAGGAGTATTATTCCATTTATATTTTGGTTCGAAAGGTTACAAAAAAATATCACTTCAAACAACTAGAGACAAGTTTAATAAAGACCATATAATCTGACTTACAATGTTTAACATCTTTTGATTCAACTTCATAAGGTAAATATAGATTAGAAGAATTCACATTGAAACGAAAACAGGCGACGTATTATATTTCAGTTCGTTCAGAGAGTGCCATAAACACCCTTACTAGTTTCATTCTCATTAGAAATAATCAGAGAGATAATAAACTCTAACATGAAGTAAAACCACTTCTACGTAATAGGTATATTAAATAAAATCTTAAAAAATCCCAATGGATTGAATAAAATATGTTCATTCAGAACGTTTTTGGACCTATCAGTCATCATCAGTGAATCTTTTTTTTTTGGGGAGGTGGGAATCTTCGCAATACCGTCTGGGAAGGTGTTCCAGGTGTGTCGGATTCAGTCCGTCCTACTTCATCTTGACTACCGACTAAAACCCACCCCCTCTTTCGCCAGCCGACGAGTCTGGAACCGCTCTTAGCGAGCATGTCTGACGCGTCGACCTTACTCCTAACTCCCCTCTGGCACTCTTCGCGTGCATTCCATGGATTGGATGGCCTCCCGCTCCCCCCTCCCACACAAGCCTTGCGCCAGACCGGCCGGTGAAGCGACCGTCCACGCGCAACCCATGTGCGGGCTGGACGACCAGTGGGCCCCCATCTACGATGGAACTAGCAAAACAGAACCAGTTGGCAAATACGAATAACACCAATCATTCATACATTCATCAATTCACACTCACACTCATACCCATTTACTCCAGGTTAAAAAAGGGAGGCAGTCAGATCATCAGTGAATCTAAAAGCGAATAAGTAATCCCACTATTAAAATTGAAAAGATGGTTGAAATTTTGAAAGTTATTGTGGCTATGATTACTTACAAATAATGGTTGTAATTATAATTCAATCTACATTATGATTTTGTAACGTTAATCGATATAACATCTGGGAACATGGTGAAACTCTAAACGAGAACTTTTACCAAGCATATTGGGCTAACGATGTCTACAAAATGTCACAAGTTTTGTAAGGAACTACTTGAAGTGACATTGACAGTAAAGGAAGAAGGTAGTCGATTTTCAAAAGTTTTAACAAAAGGTCATGATCCAAAACAATGATATGGTAAAGATTTTAATATTTGAAAATATTCATTATTTAAATCTATTGTTTTTTTTAAATAAGACAAATGTGTTTTACAAAATTTAAAATATAAAATTATTTTTATTTAACTGTTAACTACAAATTGAATATAAAATTAAACTAATCAAATTAATTAAAAAGGAAGAATGTAAGCTGATTAATAATAATGATAAACATGAAGATAAATCAGATGGTGGCGAGAGATGAGAAAAAAATTAAATTTTGAATTGGAATACTATTATACAGAGAAATTACCATGTTGGCAAACTTTATGTAAATAATGTATTGGTGGCTGTATATGTAGAAGGAAAATTATTATTTAAATGTGAATGAAAATTGTTAAAATAATAAATTGGAGTTAAGATATAGTCAATATAATAGGAGAAAAAATAATATTTGATCAGTTTAATTTTATAGTCAATTTGTTGTCAACAGTTAAATAAAAATAATTTTATATTTTAAAATTTGTAAAACAGATTTGTCTTTTCTTAAAAAAAAACAATAGATTTAAATGATAGATATTTTCAGATATTAAAATCTTCACAATATCATTGTTTTGGATCAGGACCTTTTGATAAAACTTTTGAAAATCGACTACCTTCTTCCTTTACTGTCAATTTCACTTCCAGTAGTTCCTTACAAACCTTTGACACTTGGTAGACATCGTTGGCCCAAGATGGTTGGTTAAGGTTCTCGTTTAGAGTTTCACCATGTTACCCCATGTTTCACCCAGAGCATCGGCGTTTAGCCTATTCAATATTACAACATCATAATGTAGATTGAATTATAATTACAACCATTGTTTGGTTCTGGGGCTATTTAGCAAGTATTTGAATAAATAATAATAACCACAATTTTTAACTTTCAAAATTTCAACCATCTTTTCAATTTTAATAGTGGGATTACTTATTCTATTTTAGATTCACTGATGATGGACTGATAGGTCCGAAAACGTTCTGAATGGACATATTTTATTCAGACAGCAGAGAACTTGAATCGAGTCGACATTCATTTCATATTTTATTCAATCCATTGGGATTTTTAAAGATTTTATTAAATATACCTATTATATAGAAGTGATTTTACTTCATGTTAGAGTTTGTTTAACTCTATGGTGTACAGCCAACCCAGGGAACTACCTCTTTTTAGTTGAAATATAATACGTCTCTTGATTTGGTTTCACGGTGAATTCTTCTGTATTAGTTTTACTCCTAACTGAGTATCGAGACCAAGTTTTCGTTGGAATTTTGCCACGTCGAATAGACAGGAAGTGAGGTGCACATTATAGACCTCCCCGTGTCTTCTTTAATTCAACATTCGCTTGATTTGCAAGTAATATAAACCACGAAGGCTTAACTAGAAACGTAGTCGCGTTAGAAGTTTTATTTCTCCGGAATGAAATTGGGAAATTAGGCAGATGTCGCTACGGCTTCTATATCGAGTTATTTTGTCCTGATTGCGTACTAGGAGGCTTGGTTTGTCTCAGTTTGTTCAGATATAACCATATATGCCCTCTCTGATGATTAATGATAATTAAACTAGTAAGGGTGTTTATGGCACTCTCTGAACCAACTGTCATTCAGTCAATTTGTACTCTACGAGCTCCCTAGTGGGAAAGTTTTGGGGTAGTTCTGATTTCTTTCATTATATATGTATTTTGGGCTGCTGAATCTGAATATGAGGTTTGCGGGCAAAATTTCTTGACAGAATATTGAAAAAATCGCGAAAAAAACGAGAAATTTCTGCTTTTTCCCGCTTTTTTGCTAAAACCTGGAAAACTATTAACTTTTAGTAAATAGTCTGTAAACAGAAATTATAGTACTTACAATTCTCTACAAATATCACTATATACTTTTTTATTCAGACGAACCGTTCGGTCTAAAGTGCAAGTTGAAAATTGCCAATTTTTAACGGTCTCGGCAAAACCCACTTTTTACATTCCAAAACTTTATTTTTTATTAGAATGCTGTCAGTTGATAAATTTCTCCTAATTTTCTGTACACATAATAATAAATGTTAGTTCATAATATGAATATGGTATGTCTTTTGTGACAGCTTCCATCAATCCATTCCACCCTAAGAGGCCGGGAATATCTCTGCTTTTAACTTAGAGCCACAGAAGAACAGGCACAAATGCAGTCACAGTTTCAGTTGGTGTGAACATTCCCTTCGGATATGTTATCTGGATTTCTTATAAGCCTTGAGCTTTTATCCTTTCAAAATGTATTAGTTGAAAAGCTCCCTGACTTTCATAAACCTCAGGCGCGGGTTTAGTTTTTAACCGAGTAATGGACTGGTTAGGAGCTACTGCATGTTTTGGTGCAATACAACAAATGCCACCCATGACGTAAAAAGTGTGGAATCCGTCGATTGTATGTACGTTAAAATCAGCCTTATCGTATACTTGTTGTTTAAAGTACGGCTGGTTAATTTTCTGCGGATCGCCTGCGATTCCTGACACTTCCAGACAAGCAACGCGCTTGCTCAAAGTCTTGTAGCGGCAGTAAGGCTCATATAATTCGTCTCACCATTCCTTGCAGGGTTGGCCGTTTTCTCTACAAAAAGCACGGCTTAAGAAAATAGGTTGATGTAATTTCCTCTTTGGGGTTTTGTTCATCGTATACAGAAGCTGTTCGCCTGGAAGTGTCAGTATTCGCAGGCGATCCGCGGAAAATTGACTTGCCGTACTTTACACAGCAGGTGTACAATAACGCTGATTTTAACATACATACAATCGACAGAGACCACACTTTTCACGTCATAGGTGGCATTTCTCGTATTGAACCAAAACATGCAGTAGCTCCTAACCAATCCATTCCTCGGTTAAAAACGAAACCCGCGCCTGGGGTTTATGGAAATCAGGGAGCTGTTCAACTAATTCATTTTAAAAGGATAAAACCTCAAGGTTTATCGGAACTCAAGATAATAGATCCGAAGGCAATGTCACACTCACTGAAACTGTGACTCCATCTGTGCCTGATCTTCTGTGGCTCTAAGCGAAAAGCAGAGACATTCCCGGCCTCTTAAGAAGTAATGGATTCATGGAAGCTGTCACAAGAGACATACAAAATCAACTAATATTTATTATTTGTGCAGAAAACTAGAAGAAATTTATTAAATGTTTTGGAATAGTAAAAAATGGGTTTTGCCGAAACGGTTAAAAATTGGCAATTTTCAGCTTGCATATTAGAGCAAACGGTTCTTTTTAAGATGAAAGTAAATACTGATGTTTGTAGAAAATTTTAAGAACTTTAATTTTTGTGAACAGATTATTTACTGAAAGTTAACAGTTTTCGAGATATTAGCAAAAAAGCGATAAAAAGAAGAAATTTTACGCTTTTTTCGCGATTTTTTCTATGCTCCGTCACGAAATTTTGTCCGCAAACATCATATTCGGATTCAGCAGCCCAAAATACATATATATATATATATATATATATATATATGAAAAATAGATAATTGCATTTCAGTTAGATTCGAACCCCACCGGTGCCCCGACTAGTTTCGACTCATGTCAAGTCGTCATCAGGAGACACTAGGTAGGTGTTCGAAGCTAACTGATTTGCCGCTATTACTTAGTGAATTTATAAACTAAATCCACCAGAGTATACTTAGTACGACCTCTATATGTGAAAAGAGAAAATAATTATTCTCTTGGTAGCCCGGCGAATAGCAAAATCAAGCTTTATAACAATAAAGCTATGAAAGGCGATGTAACGGAATCCTTTTTCCGACAATACATCATGCAAACACCGTTTGGGCTAACCAATTCGTCTCTTACTGGAGAATACAGTAAAATGAAAAATAGATAATTGCATTTCAGTTAGATTCGAACCCCACCGGTGCCCCGACTAGTTTCGACTCATGTCAAGTCGTCATCAGGAGACACTAGGTAGGTGTTCGAAGCTAACTGATTTGCTGCTATTACTTCGTGAATTTATAAACTAAATCCACCAGAGTATACTTAGTACGACCTCTATATGTGAAAAGAGAAAATAATTATTCTCTTGGTAGCCCGGCGAATAGCAAAATCAAGCTTTATAACAATAAAGCTATGAAAGGCGATGTAACGGAATCCTTTTTCCGACAATACATCATGCAAACACCGTTTGGGCTAACCAATTCGTCTCTTACTGGAGAATACAGTAAAATGAAAAATAGATAATTGCATTTCAGTTAGATTCGAACCCCACCGGTGCCCCGACTAGTTTCGACTCATGTCAAGTCGTCATCAGGAGACACTAGGTAGGTGTTCGAAGCTAACTGATTTGCCGCTATTACTTCGTGAATTTATAAACTAAATCCACCAGAGTATACTTAGTACGACCCCTATATGTGAAAAGAGAAAATAATTATTCTCTTGGTAGCCCGGCGAATAGCAAAATCAAGCTTTATAACAATAAAGCTATGAAAGGCGATGTAACGGAATCCTTTTTCCGACAATACATCATGCAAACACCGTTTGGGCTAACCAATTCGTCTCTTACTGGAGAATACAGTAAAATGAAAAATAGATAATTGCATTTCAGTTAGATTCGAACCCCACCGGTGCCCCGACTAGTTTCGACTCATGTCAAGTCGTCATCAGGAGACACTAGGTAGGTGTTCGAAGCTAACTGATTTGCCGCTATTACTTCGTGAATTTATAAACTAAATCTACCAGAGTATACTTAGTACGACCTCTATATGTGAAAAGAGAAAATAATTATTCTCTTGGTAGCCCGGCGAATAGCAAAGTCAAGTTTTTTAACAATAAAGCTATGAAAGGCGATGTAACGGAATCCTTTTTCCGACAATACATCATGCAAACACCGTTTGGGCTAACCAATTCGTCTCTTACTGGAGAATACAGTAAAATGAAAAATAGATAATTGCATTTCAGTTAGATTCGAACCCCACCGGTGCCCCGACTAGTTTCGACTCATGTCAAGTCGTCATCAGGAGACACTAGGTAGGTGTTCGAAGCTAACTGATTTGCCGCTATTACTTCGTGAATTTATAAACTAAATCTACCAGAGTATACTTAGTACGACCTCTATATGTGAAAAGAGAAAATAATTATTCTCTTGGTAGCCCGGCGAATAGCAAAGTCAAGTTTTTTAACAATAAAGCTATGAAAGGCGATGTAACGGAATCCTTTTTCCGACAATACATCATGCAAACACCGTTTGGGCTAACCAATTCGTCTCTTACTGGAGAATACAGTAAAATGAAAAATAGATAATTGCATTTTAGTTAGATTCGAACCCCACCGGTGCCCCGACTAGTTTCGACTCATGTCAAGTCGTCATCAGGAGACACTAGGTAGGTGTTCGAAGCTAACTGATTTGCCGCTATTACTTCGTGAATTTATAAACTAAATCCACCAGAGTATACTTAGTACGACCTCTATATGTGAAAAGAGAAAATAATTATTCTCTTGGTAGCCCGGCGAATAGCAAAATCAAGCTTTATAACAATAAAGCTATGAAAGGCGATGTAACGGAATCCTTTTTCCGACAATACATCATGCAAACACCGTTTGGGCTAACCAATTCGTTTTTACTGTATTCTCCAGTAAGAGACGAATTGGTTAGCCCAAACGGTGTTTGCATGATGTATTGTCGGAAAAAGGATTCCGTTACATCGCCTTTCATAGCTTTATTGTTATAAAGCTTGATTTTGCTATTCGCCGGGCTACCAAGAGAATAATTATTTTCTCTTTTCACATATAGAGGTCGTACTAAGTATACTCTGGTGGATTTAGTTTATAAATTCACGAAGTAATAGCGGCAAATCAGTTAGCTTCGAACACCTACCTAGTGTCTCCTGATGACGACTTGACATGAGTCGAAACTAGTCGGGGCACCGGTGGGGTCCGAATCTAACTGAAATGCAATTATCTATTTTTCATTTTACTGTATTCTCCAGTAAGAGACGAATTGGTTAGCCCAAACGGTGTTTGCATGATGTATTGTCGGAAAAAGGATTCCGTTACATCGCCTTTCATAGCTTTATTGTTATAAAGCTTGATTTTGCTATTCGCCGGGCTACCAAGAGAATAATTATTTTCTCTTTTCATATATATATATATATATATATATATATATATATATATATATATATATATATATATATATATATATATATATATATATATATATATATATATATATATATATATATATTGGAAGCAATCAGAACTACTCCAAAACTTTCCTGGTCAAAACACAATTTTATTGAATTACTGAAATATCGAGAGTATCGAGACCAAGTTTTCATTGGAATTGTGCCACGTTGAATAGACACGACGTGAGGTGCAAATGAGAGATCTCGTGTCTTCGATAATTCAAGATTTGCTTGGTTTGCGTGTAATAGAAACCATGAAGGCACATCCAGAAACTTTGTCTCATTAGAAGTTTTATTTCTCCGGAAATAAAACTTCGAGTTGTAAAGGGAGAAGAAGAATATCTTGGCTTCAAAACCTGAGAAAGTGGTTTAATACATCGACAACCGGACTATTCAGAATAGCAGCAAGCAAAGTTAGGATAGCCATGCTGATCGCCAACATACGGAACGGATAGGCACCTTAAGAAGAAGAAGGCTTCCTCAGCAGAGTAGCGTGCACACCTCTGAAGCGAAAACCAGCCAGTCCATCTATTTAAGGGAAATTTCAAAGACCATTGAAATCCCCATTGGGACGCAATTCAGCGACATCTCTTAAACAAACTGAAAAGTTTCAGATGCAGAATTCACCATTATAATAAAAATTAAAATGGTAAATAGTCATTTAAATCTGAAACTTTTCTGGTTGGAAGTTCTTTCTGGTACATCCTTAATCTGCGACTTTTACAATTTATAAGACAACAGACGACGAATACAGGAAACAAAAAGAACTCTACTATATGCAGTCACATTTCGTTTTCATTCGTCTAAGAAGAGGACATAGTAGAGGATATAGTAGAGTCCATTTTGTTTTCTATATTCGTCGTCTGCTGTCTTATAAATTGTTAGTCTTATAGTCTTATAAAGTCGCAGATTTTAAGGATGTACCAGAAAGCACATCCAACAAGAAAAGTTTCAGATTTAAATAACTATTTACCATTTTAATTTTTACTATATTTAATGGTGAATTCTGCATCTGAGAATTTTCAGTTTGTTTAAGAGATGTCGCTGAATTGCGTCCCAATGGGGATTTCAATTATCTTTGAAATTTCCCTTAAATAGATGGGCTAGCTGGTTTTTAATTCAGAGGTGTGCACGTTGCTCTGCTGAGGAAGTCTATAAGGCAGAAACAGCTGTCAAGGGATTGTGCATCCTTCTGAATCGAATACAAGCAAAAACCACCTTTTACTTTACTGCCTTTACTCAGATTTGAATACTAGGAAGTTTCGTTCTGTCCTTTTCCTAGACGAATGAAAACGGAATGTGACCGCATATAGTAGAGTCCTTTTTGCTTTCAATATTTGTCGTCTACTGTGTTATAAATTATTGTAAAAGTCGCAGATTAAGGATGTACCAGAAAGAACTTCCAACAAGAAAAGTTTCAGATTTAGATAACTATTTACCATTTAAAGTTTTGTTATAATAGTGGATTCTGCGTCTGAGACTTTTCAGTTTGTTTAAGAAATGTTGCTGAATTGCGTCCCAGTGGAGATTTTTGGCACTGAAGTAAATTCATATCGAACACATGTAACATGAGTTTAATTTTAATTTATAACATCTCTGTGTTTTACCCATGTGGTAGGTAAAATGAGTAATAAATTAATATAATATCTTTCTTTAGACTTACCCAATAAAGCTTGTAGTAATGAACTCTTCCCAGCTCCAACTGGTCCAATAACAGCTATAAGTTTTCCTGTGCCCACCTCTAAATTAATATCATACAGTGTACAATCACTGCTTGAAGAATTCCATCTCGCGGTTAGGTTCTCAACATTTATAGCAGACTTCGAATTCTCATTTTTTTGGCTTATAATTTTATTTTGTTGTTGGTATTTGTATTCATCATTTTCTAAAAATTCCTGTAAACGTTTTATTGATGTGTGTAACTCAGCTAACTCTGTAATTCCTCTGACGAAAATTCCACTAAGCGTTGAAGACAAGAGGTTAAAATATGACATTAATACGAATACCTAAAATTTAATATAAATTATTATATTATTAATTTGTAGTACATATATCTAGAAGTGGTTCTGAAGCTATTTATTTGTGTCATTTTTGTAATTAACCATTCTAAATGGGAAATAAGCCGCAATTTAAAAAAAATATTTTATTAACGTTTGGATGTCCAGATCGGACGTCGTTGTCAAAATACAAAATATTAATAAATTAAACAACAATGTTGTTGCTTAGTTAAAAATCTTCTAATAATTTAATTTAATCTGACTCATTTATATCGGCAATTCAGACATATATTATACAGTGCTAGTCAAAAGTCCGTACCCCCCCTCGTATCTTTTGAGCCGTTATACCTATAATAGTGAAATTTGGAGGAAGGAAATAAACGGACGTAAGCTTCTTAACTAGTCATGACAGGTGACAAAATAGTGACAGATGACGTTACAGAGCCACTGTGACCGATAATTTTAAATGGGACCTTATGGCAAGTGATACCTCGTTTGAAAGATATTCAAAATACCTATTCAGTCATACTAATTTTTTTGGATATAAATTGATTTTGATTTTGGTGAATAAATGAAATAAATATAAAATTGTAGTTTCGCGTTTAATTAATAAAAATTCAAATGTCCGCCTATGTTCTTTTTGTCAAAAAAGTTCACGTTTTTCAGTTCTCTAATAGTTTTTACGTCAACGTCAACCCTTTTGACAAGTAATCATAGGCTGAGGTTTAAATTTTTATTAACCCGCCATTACACGCGCTATGAGGGAATCCCTCACCATATTTGTTTATAACCAATAAAATTGTGTAAACTAATACGATAACCTTAAGCACCCAGGAATGCCTTTAGCATGGTTCATGAGAGGGTATGAAAAAGTTCATAGAATATTTCAGGCGGTCAGTGTGCTGTGTGATAGTTGAAAGGAGAGACATCCCTCTTAAAGTGAGGGAATTCCTCACTGCGCGTGCAATCACAGTGAAATCACGTTTCTATTATCTCAAAGAAACTTTTAGGTTTTTATTTAATATTTAGGTAGGTTTAATTAAAATATTATTGTTTGGATTAGGTTAGGAACAGTGGCACACCGAGGGGGGGTTTGGGGGTTAAAATCCCACCCAAAGCATATAGAAATATATATAAAAGAAAGTAGGAAAATGTAACTTGTCTTTCACAAATAATACAAAAAACTTTCGGTGCCCAAGCAGCCCCCCCCCAGAGGAAAATTCTAGGTGCGCCACTGGTTAAGAACCCATTTTTAAATTTACCTATTCTAATTGGGAAATAAGCCACAATTTAACTTGAAAAATTGATTTTATTGACTTTTCGAATTCCACCTCGGACGTCGTTATCAAAATACAAAATATTAATAGTTAATTAATTACATAAATGCCACAAAGAAATAGCTTCAGAACAGTTGTTAATTTTAATTTGTATTTTTAGTAAAATTAATTCGCTTAAAGAACGTTCATTTCTTCAGTGGCTTGCTGAAATTGAAAATTAAGAAAACTTGCTTTTGATCTATATTATTTTTACTTTTGTTTTGTTAAATTAATAAAAAAAATGGTTTACGAGACTTTCTATAATATGTGAGTACAACCCATTTTATATTTATACATGTTGACATTCATTCTTCCTCGAAATAAGTCGAATTTATGTAGGTGAGGGCGACGCTCATACGCGTGCAACCACGTCACAATAGAAGACGCGTGTAACGGCGGGTTAATTAAATGTGAAACTCAAATTTTATATTATATCATTTATTCATCAAAATTAGCTTAAACTCAAACAAAATTAGTATGACTAAATAGGTATTTTCAATACCTTTCAAACGAGGTATCACTTGCCATAAGGTCCCATTTAAAATTATCTGACATGGTGGCGCTGCAACGTCATCTGTCACTATTACGTCACCTGTCATGACTAGTTAAGACGCCTACATCCGTTTATTTCCTTCCTCCAAATTTCACTATTATAAGTATAACCGTTCAAAAGATACGAGGGGGGGTACGGACTTTTGACTAGCACTGTACATTTTAAAGTAGAAGACTTTAAAATGATATTGTCAATATTTATGAGTTGCGTTGCTGGGACGAGTTTATTGAAAAATAGTTCATTCGATTACATGACATCAACGTTAACCCAAGAATATCCATCACAAAAAATTCATATATTCATATCTTGATGTTAATTTATATTGAAAAGGAACAATGTGTAATGATTTACATACTAGCAATAATATATTAAATATTATTTTAGTATGCATATACCATATTTTAAATCATTTCATGTATTGAATCATATTTTGTATAATTCAATAATTCATTACTATACTAAATTTACAATCAAGATGCAGTAGAAATAAACAAACCAAGACACGTTAAATGCTAGCAATAAGAGGATTCACAGGAAGAAGAAGCAAATTAGCTATGAAAACAAAATTAAGACTAATAAATAGCATTATACTGCCAATAATTACATACGCATCTCTTGCATGGGGTCACACAAGTCAAAGTAACAAAAAGAAAATACAAGCGGCACACAACAACTGCCTCAGAGCAGAGAAGCTGCAAACGTGCCCAGATACGTCGCCGAACGGTTCTTATTTAGAGACCTAAAACAAATAAGAGTACTGGATATTATGGAGGAAAAAGCCAGAACAAAATTTGCTGAGCTAGAAGACCACCCAAACCGGATCCTGCAAGAGATATTAAGGTATGATGTGTACAATAGATGGAAACACAGGAGACCCAAACAGCAAATATTAGTAAATATATAATAAAAGCTAGATAATCGTAGCTCTATCAAAAGAAGACAACTTGCTCACCTTTGGCATCTCATTATATTTATTAATGTTGATTTTTATATGTTTCAGACATCCCTCAAAAAAAATATATACAAAAAACTTAAAAACGGCTTCAGCCACTAAACAAATCAATAAAATATTAACAATAGGTAAAAGACAGAAGAAAAATATTAGTAACAAAACCCAAAAAACGGGCATGAGGGGCCCACATCCTCGAGCGCCGAGTCACCGAACTGGACATAGCCCAGAGCGGGGACTCAGAGCCCGAGAAAGCAAAACAGATCGAAGATAAGTCACTAGAAATAGCGGGAATAGAGCGCCTCACGCTGGCCTGCATTGATCGGGGTAGGATTTCATATGGGAGTCCGTGTACCCAAGACTACCATATGATAAGCACTTTGCTGATTGAGAGCCCCTATAGCGCATCAGAGAGCTATCGGGGGGTAAGTGGATGGTCTGGAGCATTAAAGCGGGGTGGAGTGATTCCTGCTTACAGGAGTTAATCCTCCTCACCCCAATGAATTGTATCACCCGAATGTCATTCTCTAGGGGTGAGCAAGTCTCTCAGGCTGGGTTAAATTACTATGCTTGCTTGCTTACGTTAAATGCTACTAGGAGCACTCCCGAATCATAATTTACAATGTATAAACTTTGGAAATCATTATTTGGGATTTCCAAAGTATACACATTGTAAATTATGATTTGGTAGTGCTTCTAGTAGCATTTAACGTGTCTTGGTCTACTGCATCTTGATTGTAAAGGACACCGCACACATCTTATGGAAAATATAATGTCACTCAAATGAAATAAAATTTACATGAATAGATGCGTCCTGAAATTTCAATAATTTGATACCATTGAGCCAACTCTGTATTTTGATTAACAAGAACGTAAATTGATAAAAATAAATCTAAAATCAAATAGGAATGTACGTGTGTCAAACAGAGAAAAAAGATCTTGTGATTCGCTTACTCCTTAAATATTTTTGATTGATTAAGGCAGATGCTTACTCTTATCTTTCCTATTATTGTTGATAATAAAGTAGGTATAATTAATTTGGTTAGTTGTACCGCCTCTAATCGGCTTAAGCTAGTGTCGAATAGACTGTATTCAATAGCCACTAGACTAATATTATTTATGCATGCCAGTTTTATGGACTTCAAAATGCGATTTCGATAAACTTTAATTACAATTAACGCCCTAATTAAGCAAAATTCAGAGTTGGCGCAATGGTATCAAATTATTGAAATTTCAGGACGCATCTATTCATGTAAATTTTATTTCATTTGAGTGACATTATATTTTCCATAAGATGTGTCCTTTAGTATAGGTTAAAATATTGGACTCAGCTCAAGTGTAATCAATTCGGTCCTACATCTGAATATAAATAAACCAAAAGAACCCATGAGCATAGCCAAATATGCTCATGTATAAAATTAAGTCAACAATAACCTGTTTGATCACCGTATACTAGGTATATGCTCTGCCTGAGCTGTAAGATAATAAGACGAGTGTTCTTATTTTACCAGTTAAATTATTGATATTGGTTTATAGAGACACCGATCTTAGGATCAGAAATCTCAGAATGAAGACCTAAAGATTGATGAAAAGGGCCCTAGGTAGTAAAATACAGGGGGTAGGGTCAAAAGGAAGATTACGGAAAAGGTGGGAGGATGAATCTGCGGCGGATGCGAAATTTGCTAGAGAATGACTTGGAGAAGATCGGCGTAGGATCGGGAAGGTTGGAGGAATAGTTTGGTCGAGGTCAATGCTCGATTTAGGCTGTAGGGCCATTGAATGGAGCGAGAGAAAGAGAGATAGAGAGAAATAGAGAGAGAGAGAGAGTGAGAGAGAGAGAAAAAGAGAAGAAAAAGTTAGATTATTAATAATATCGATGGGTTTTTGACAAAACATCGTAACCGACAAAACGCACATTTTACAGGAAACGACTTTTTCTTCTACCGACTTTTTGGATAATATAATTAAAATTTTGCAATTGAGATAAATTAGTACATAAAAAAATAATATTTCAAGAAAAAAAACTGTAATATAACATCCTTTTATTAAATTATGTAACATACGATACTTCGTCAGACCTTATCTGTGTAAATTTTAGTTGAAACTTGTCGCTTAAGATAAACATACAATAGTTTCAAGGTATCAATCTATTTCATAAATAACGTAAGTATCTTAACAGAAAAAATATTATTAATAAAAATCGACAAAGAAAAATAAAATTTAATACGTATATTAATCTGTGACACTACTAAATGATGTGCTATTCAAAAAATCTCAAAAATTTAATTCAAATGATACGACACGTCCCAAAAAATGTAATTTTTAAAAACTTCGTAGTTTTACAGAATTACTACCACCTTAAGAGGGTATTACTCAAGTTTGGACAGATATTACAATTTTATAGGTGTTTTTTAAAGTTTAAGATGTAATCTTTAAAATACACTAACTATGTTGCTTTGGACATGAAATAAGCCACTTCTTTTTGAGAAAATTAAGAAAGATAAAAAAATGTAATACAATAACCCAAAAATATCAATTAAAAAACTGTTTGTACAAAGTCATAAAAACCTTTTTCTGTACAACTTACCTAAAATACATTTAATAACAAGCTTTTTTGAGCTCTTATAGTACGCCTGCGTAACTTGGAACCTATTGATAACTTTTTATTATCAGTTTAAAAAAACTATCAGATATTAATATTATTAATTTCATACGAGGTATGTCAAAAAATATGACTCTTGTTCAAGAGTAAAGTAGCTTTATCAATATCGAAAGTTGTTTGAAATTAAAAACTATGTTTCAATATTCTTTCTATATTGACTCCCCTACAGTTGTGTCAGGTTTCAGGGAACTTACTACAAGTTGATATATTTTTATTGCAAATATAATATTTATGATATTTGCACAAGAACAACTAAAAAATATAGGTTGTGTCATTACCAAATTAGTAAATTAGACTTAAAATTCTATTAAAAAGACAATAAACTATCTTACGGCATCTCTTGAACAAGAGGATTTCTCAAAACTACCACTATTTTCATTGTAAATTGTTCTAGCCGATAAAAAAATTTGCACTGACTGAGTTCTAACACATTTAAGATAACACTGAGTAATCCTCCTAACGGTCATGTTGGTTATTGAATCTTATCGTAAGCGGCAAAACATGCAAACGTAACTGACAAGATTTATGTTGCTTACTATAATCTGTCGGTACTACCCTGCCGTTTACTATACCAAAGGCACAAAATGTGCTTGAAATGCGGTGGTTACGATAAAAATTAAATTCAATTCTAGACACTTAAGATTTAGGATGTTATTATGGGAAAAATAATTTTGAATTAGCTGTAGACTATCGTAAGGAACAATTTAAGATAAAAATCCCATTTTTGGAAAATTGATGCTTACGATGTTTTGCCAAAATCCCGTCGGTATGTTGTTTATAAATAACAGGAAATCTAACATAACATTGCTGATGCCACTGTAGTGGTGACAAGTAATTAACAGTGATAATGTTCCATGTTCAGAACTTACTTAATTTAGATTTCTTTATACGTTTCTATCTAGGGTTATATCAACATTAATCCCCTTTACCGATATGTCCTGCCTAAGGGTCCCACCCAGTTCTTCTTTGGTCTTCCACTCTTCTTTGGTGCTCTCTTCTTCTGAACCTACAGTTCAGCAACTCTTCGTATTGGGTGATTCGCGTCTCGATGTTGAACATGACCAAACCATCTTAAGCTATGTTCCAACATTTTGTCATCATTTGGTGCCATCCCTAGGCTTTTCTTAATATACTCTTTCCTAATTGTATCCTTTTTTGTGACTCCACTCATCCATCTAAGAATTTTCATTTCGTCTACATGACTCGTTGTTTCTCTTTCTTTTTAACTGCCCAACATTCAGTTCCGTAGATTATAGTCGGTCGTCATCATTATCACCAACCCGAACGCGTCCACTACTGGACCTAGGTTCTAGGACATGCTTCATATCGTGGGTACTTCTGTTTAGTGGGCGTCCTTTGCTCCGTAGTGCTTCTTTTCGTGGCCTCCGCTCGACGATACCTTTTGTCCATCGGTTGTCTAATCTGGTCTGGTCTTATGTCTGTTCTATAGAATTTTCCCTTCAGCTTCATTAGAATTTTTCTTTCACACAACACTTCCTTCTACTCGCTTTCTTCGATTTCATCTATCCAACCCTAATTCTCTTGTATGCATCTCCATCTATTTCCCCATTAATATGTAATACCGATCCTAGGTAACTAACATTCTCACTTTTCACAATCATTTCACCATTCAAAGATATCGTTCTATTTATAGTAACTCCATCTCTAAACGAACATTCTAAATACTTTGTCCTATGCTTGAAACCTGTTGTTTCAAGAGCTTTTTTCACTGTTCCAGTTTTTATTCTAAGTTGCCTTCAATATTTTCCACCAACACCACATCACCAGCATATGTATATTAGGCACCAGGGAATGTTGCTCTGTAGTTTCGCTGTTATCTCATCTAGAACTAATGAGAATAAATAAGGACTAAGCACTGAGCTTTGGTGCAATCCTACTTTCATATGAAATTTATCAGTATCTCCCACACCTGTCCTAATACTAATTGTTAGTCCCTTGTACATTGCTGGCAGATAATTAATAATATAAAATAAGATACGGTCGAATGCTTGAATATAAATATATGAGTTTAACAAATACAAGGCAGATATTATCGAGCACAGTTCTTTATTATCTAAGTACTTTAGCTCTGCGAGCATTTCCCGGGACATTTCGTCAAAAAATAGGAGGCTATCCAGCACATCTAGGAAGGTCGTAAATGCTCACATACAATTATGATAATACAATAACAGACACCAAACAAAAGGACAAACAGTTTAAAATAACGATAAATATTTTAAACTGTTTGTTCTGCGGTTCCCACAGAAAATAGGTTACTTGGAATCGAAGACGAAAAGACAACATACAATAAGATCTGCAAAAGTTGAAAACCTGGTTTCACTACAGATTGAAGAAAGACCCAGTAATTGGAAATAAGTTGTACAGTAAGCTGAGACCCACTTACGGTTGCCGCATCACACAATTATCTGGTGATGGATAGAACGCCATTTAGATAGAAAAGGTGTCTGTAGTGAAAAAGAGGTTGTAAGATAAAGCTTTTACATATGTATGTGAAATTATAAATGTAATCTCAGGGGGTAGGTATGGACTGTATGAGGTTTGCTAGGTTCAAGTGGGAATATATAATAGTTTATCAATAGACAATACAAATATGTATATAAAAAGTCTTAACAAATTTCTGTGAAGCCTTGTCGCGCTTTTTGTCTCGAGCACTAATGCCGGTCACACACGAATTGGCTGTTCCACGTTTCACGTGTCTCGCGTTTGAACTACCGCGAACTCACGTATGGCGTAACACTCGCAAATTAACTCTCCGTGCACGACTTTTGATTGTTCGTATCAGTTAAGGGTTATTGACTATCTAATTATTGTCTTAAACTATTTAGCGGATATATGTAGCCAAAACGAAAGCTAACACATGATAGAGAAAGATTTCTAATTATGATGTTCGTTTTAGCGCAAAAGAAAGGCTGTTCACCCCTTCAGCGGGCAGAGGTGAAAAGAGATCGTTGTTGACCCTCAGGTGGGTGCTATTGGAAGACATTATTTTTTCTCTCACAATTTCGCAAATGTCCAAATATTGTCTATTGGAAGGGATGGCATTAAGTGGGGATGAATTAAGCAGTACTGGACAGGACAAGGTCGGCTTTGTAATTACAGATTTAACACAGAAAAAAATATAATATTTTTTTACATGTGAAAATTGAACAGAGGTGATAACCAGGAATGCTTATAAAATTATAAACATATCAGTATCTGGTGACATTAACACTAGAAAGCCGGAGGGGCCAATTTGGCCCCTGTTGCAATTTAAAGTTACTGAGGTTTTTTTATTTGAGGCAATATAATTTTCATATTTTATGACTTTTAATATTTTGATACAAAGCCTTATTTAAAACAAAAAAATATTGTTTACTAAATTTATTTAATGTTTTTTTTAACAAATATACCATAGAAGACTAAAGGGGCCAAATTGGCCCCGTGTAAGTTATTATCGTTTTCTGGTAAATTAGACGATCCTTTCTTTCAAATTCCGGTCGAATGGGTAAAATTATATTTATGTATGTTTATTGTAAATGGTTACCCTTATACTGGTACTGATCATCTACGTAATAAAGATATAATTGTCGGCGAACACAAGTGAACACAAAGATGCAATTGTTGGTGTAGAGGACAAAATGACGCATCTTTATACTACAAAAGCAACTTCAAGACGATGGCCTATGTACGTGTTTTATCATACTCTTGACTTGGATGCAATAAATGCATGGATTATTTATAAAGAAATAACTGGAAGTAGACTCAGTTTCCGTAAGTTTATTCTTCGGCTGTGTGAAGAATTATGGGCCCCATACCTTGTCTCCCGAAATCTGTAACTACGTCTAGCAACACCAGGTCTACCAACAACTATCACTGTTACTATCCAAAAACGAAAAAAATATCAGTTGAAAATATTTTGTAAAGGAAATCATACTTCAAATCATTACCACGGTTGTAACAAGGCAACGTGTGGCAAATATCAAAAACTGCAAATTGTATGGTGTTCCGAATGTTTTTGATGGGCAGCGAATGTGTTAAACAATAAAAGTAAAAAATAAAATTAGATTCTACCGTCTAGAGTTGATTTAATTTCTTTAAATTGAGTTTTAATTGATTAAAGAAAATCCAAAATGATCCCTTCCGGCTTTATAGGTAGGTATCCTAAGCCAGACATTCTAGTGTTAAAGTGTTAAGTAAATAACGAATATCTGCAACATGGAAATTTGATGATAAATCGTACAGAAAATGAAAACAAACTAAAAAGGGTAGTTCCCTAGATTGGCTGTATACCATATAGTTAAAAAACTCAAACATGAAGTAAAAACCACTTCTATGTAATTGGTATATTTATTAAAATTTTTAAAAATCCCAATGGATTGAAAAAATGTGTCCAATTCAGAACGTTTTTGGACCTATCAGTCCATCATCAGTGAATATAAAATAGAATAAGTAATCCCACTAATAAAATTGAAAGATGGTTGAAAGTTAAAAAATGTGGTTATGATTACTTACTCGAATATTTTCTAAATAGCCCCAGAACCAAACAATGGTTGAAATTATAATTCAATCTACATTACATTGTAGTGAAATTGAACAGGCTAAACGCCGATGTTAAAAGATATAACCTCCGGGAACATGATGAAACTCTACCAGGAAACTTAATCAACCATCTTAGGCCAACGTTGACTACCAAGTGTCAAAAGTTTGTAAGGAACTGTTTGGAGTGACATTGACAGTAGAGAAGAAGGTAGTCGATTTTCAAAGGTTTTAACAAAATGTCATGATCCAAAACAATGATAATATTATGATAAAAATTTTAATATATGGAAATGTCTAACATTTAAATCTATTGTTTTTTTGAAAAGAAAATGGTGTTTTAAAAAATTTTTTAGAATATAAAATTATTGTATTTTGACTGTTTACTATAAAATTAAACTGATCAAATTTATTAAAAAGAAAGTATGAGCTGCTAGTAATAATGATAAACAAAAAAAAATTAAAACCAATGATGGTGGGAGAGGAGAAAGAATAAATTTTAAATTGGAATGCTATTATAAAAAGGCATTGCCAAGTTGGCAAAATTATTTTTATGTATATTTTATTAGTGGTTGTATATGTAAAAGGGAATTATTTGTATTCAAATCTGAATGAAACTGTTAAAATAATGGATTGGAGTTAAGACTTTAATTAATTAAGTTAGTTTGACTGTATCTTAACTCCAATCCATTATTTTAACAATTTCATTTACATTTAAATAAAAATAATTCCCTTTTACATATACAACCATCAATACGATATACATATAAATAATTTTGCCAACATTGCAATTCCTTTGTATAACAGCATTCCAATTTAAAATTTATTCTTTCTCCTCTCCCACCATTATTGGTTTTAATATTTTTTTTATTTATCATTATTACTAGCAGCTCATACTTCCTTTTTAATAAATTTGATCAGTTTAATTTTATAGTAAACAGTCAAAATAAAATAATTTTATATTCTACAAAATTTTTTAAACCACAATTTTCTTTTCAAAAAACAATAGATTTAAATGTTAGGCATTATCAGATATTAAAATCTTTATCATAATATTATCACTGTTTTGGATCATGACCTTTTGTTAAAACCTTTGAAAATCGACTACCTTCTTCTCTACTGTCAATGTCACTCTAAACAATTCCTTAAAAACTTTTGACACTTGGTAGTCAACGTTGGCCTAAGATGGTTGATTAAGTTTCCTGGTAGAGTTCCATCATGTTTCCGGAGGTTATATCTTTTAACGTCGGCGTTTAGCCTGTTCAATTTCACTACAACTTAGTGTAGATTGAATTATAATTTCAACCATTGTTTGGTTCTGGGGCTATTTAGCAAGTATTCGAGTAAGTAATCATAACCACATTTTTTAACTTTTAAAATTTCAACCATCTTTTTAAATTTTATTAGTGTATTACTTATTTTATTTTAGATTCACTGATGATGGACTGATAGGTCGAAAACGTTCTGAATTGGACACATTTTTTTAATCCATTGGGATTTTTAAAATTTTTAATAAATATACCAATTACATAGAAGTGGTTTTTACTTCATGTTTGAGTTTTTTAAAATTAAAACAAGTTCAACCCTCCATTACGCCGTGAAATATATTACATCAATCAAGTTTATTACTTAGGAAAATCAAAAATATAGCTACATGCTAACACTAATAACCCTAAAATAATCTTATTCCTTACAGAACTAAGGCGAAAAATTTTAATAGGTTTACCTTAGCTGCACTTATCTGCTCTCCAGATAAACTAATTGTTAATAGTGTTGCAAATAGAGCTAGTCGTGTTGTAACCATACCAAGAGTCATAAAAAGAGCTCTAATGTAAGCATTTTTCTTAACTATTTTGATTTCAGCACTTCTTGCCAACCCAACAACTTTTTGGAACGGTATCTCCCACGCATACATTTTGATAACTTGTATTCCAAGAACAACTTCGTCCATTAACCTTATTCTCTCGTCTGTCTTTAGAGCTGTCATTTTTCTGTACTTGGAAGCTAGTTTACCAGAATAAGCTACAAAAAAGGTACATTGATATAAATTGAATAATTATAAATACCAATGGCTACAAGGTGTGTTTGAAGAGTCATTTATTAATGAACTTTTATAAATAGCAAGCACTACGGAAACTAATAAAAATAAATTAGAGTTGATAAAAATAACCAGCACACACTTCGCCAGTATTTACCTGGATTTTAATGGGAAATAAAATCCTTAAAGTCATATTACAAAAGCCTAAGTATCTTTTCCTTTGATGACAAATTTCTGTCTCAATGAGACAATAGAAATCGAGAAAACTGACAAAGGTTGTAGAAAGATATGTCTATGTAGAAAGATTAAATGTCTCGATCCATTTAGAAAAGGAAATCTTTCAACCAGTGTGTTGTACCTGTATTTACAGGAGCAGAAAACTTAATTCCCACGAAAATATCAGCGGAAACATTGAGAACCCAACTAGAGTGGACAGATCAATTTTTGGAATATTGAAAATATTAGTATGTAGGGCAGTCAGTGAGGGTATTTGCCTCCGAATTCCATCCTACTAGATAGATTTACTTGATATTTTTACTGTAAGTAGCGAATAGCTCAACAAATAAAGTCTACCCTATGCCAATGTGCGCTTTTAACTTGGGGGTGGTTCCCGCCCCTTCTCGGGGGTGAAAATTTTTTGATTAAAATAGCCACGGAATACGCTAGAGAACTTAATTCTAAGCAAAAACTGTTCTAGTTTTATTTTTTGAAAACTCAATACTTTTTGAGTTATTCGCAATTGAAAATTGCCCATTTTCATTGAAAAATGACACGTTTTCGGACGGATTTTGGCGAATACCTTATTATCTAACAAAAAAAAACTATATAAAATATTTTTGTAGCTTATAAAAAACAGAAGAGATTCGTTCCTTCATAGATTTTCTAGTTATAATACAAAAAAGGATATGGTAGGTGAGGAGAGTTTGTTTTTTTGGTGCATGCTCAAATCGGTGTATTCAACTTGAAGTAATAGAGAAACGGTCAATTCTTTTGACTTTTAGTTCTTAAAAAGACCGTTAAAATGTGCAATATTAAATGTCGATTACATTCAAACTAAGCGAGATATGCTGCAAAAAACTGATGACTAATGTATTTTAAGAAGTATATTTACCCCCTCTTCCATCAGAATTATTTAAATACATCGTTTTCCTTCTTCAATACTTTTTACTATAGTGTTATTTCTATGTTTCAAAAGTTGGACTGGTTTAAAATGAATGGTTTAAAAAAATAAGATCAAATTATAGAGCACATTTTTAAATTTTCTTAAAAATGTTCCTTTTTCTCCATGTTACTCGAAAATGATAAGAGAAACGAAAACGAAATATGACACAAATGGGATTTTTAGATAACCATTTCGTTTTTATATTTCGTTTCTGTATCTCTTATCATTTTCAAGTTACACGGAGGAAAAGGAAGATTTTTAAGAAAATTTTTTTCAAAAACCATTCATTTTAAATCTATTTAACTTTTTGAACATAGAAATAACACTATAATAAAAGGTATTGTAGAAGTAAAACGATGCGTTTACATTCGGGTGGATGAGGGTTAAAATTACTTCTCATTTTTTCTTAAAACATATTTAATCAATTTTGTTTGCAGCATATCTTGCTTAGTTTGAACATATTTAACTTTTGATATTATTCATTTTAAAGGTCTTCTCAAGCACTACAAAAGATATTGGGAGCAGTATACACCTAAAATCGATCGTTTCTCTGTTATTTCAAGTTGAATACACCAATTTGAACATGCACCAAAAAATAAACACTTTTCACTTACCATATCTCTTTTTGTGTTATATGTTTTATATAGTTTTTTAGTTACATGCATAGTTTTTAAGGTATTCGCAAAAAACCGTTCGAAAAGGTGTTAAGTTTCAATCAAAATGGCCAATTTTCAACCACGAATAACTCAAAAAGTATTGAGTTTTCAAAAAAAATTATAAAACCGTGTTTGCTTAGAATTAGGTTCTCTAGCGAATTCCGTAGTTATTTTAACCAAAAAAATTTTCACCCTTAAGAAGGGGTGGGAACCACCCCCCAAGATAAAAGCACACATCGGCATAAAGTAGGCTTTAAATTAGGAGATATATAGAGGCTATTACCAAAATTTCATTAAAATCCATGCAGTAGGATAGAATTCGGGGGTAATATCCTATTCTTGCTCCCATTGACTGGCGTACCTATAGGTTACAAAGAGTCTAATGCTCACAATCTTATTGAAGGTTGTTATTTTCGGCATTCACAATGGGTATGTCAAACCCTTCAGAAACTGAACAACAAGCTAAAAATTAAATTAAACTACGTTACAATATAGTTGCCCTATGTTAGATTATAAGTTTATGTTATACTTAACAGTAGGTAGTAAGTTACAGAAGGTGTTATAAAAGGTTTTCGAATCGACCGTTAACATCAGATTAGAATGGACTGGTCTATTCGAACAGCTTTTACAACACCTTCTATAACTTACTACCTACTGTTGAATATAGACTTAAAACATAAACTATAGGGCAACTGTATTGTAACATAGTTTAATTTAATTTTTAGCTTGTTCAGTTTCTGACGGGCCTGACGATAGCATATCCGTTGTGAATGCCGAAACCGGTCGCCCGCAAACTGCTATAAATAAAACCTTCAATAAGATTGTGAGCTACTTAGCCTCCGTTATTACTAATAGTGGAGGATGCGAAGACAAGATCCGTAGACGCATCATAATCGCTAGATCGGCAACAGCCAAACACACAAAAATATGGAAGAATACTGACATTACAAAAAACACAAAGTTACGCCTTGTTCGAGCGCTGATATATCCTATCGCCACCTACGCTTCAGAAACTTGGACCATCAAAAAAGCAGATTCAAAACGTATAATGGCATTTGAAATGTGGGTCTACCGGAGCATACCATGGACCGCACATCGCAGAAATAATTCAGTATTAGCCGAACTTGACATAAAAACTAGACTCACCACAACTATCAACCAAAAAATACTGCGATATTTTGGACATATAACTAGAAGAAGAGAAGGCATGGAACAAAACAATTAAAAATATAAGATGCTACAGTTAATGATTATCAAATATATACTAAATATTTTTTGACCATTGAAATTTTACCTTGCAGTGGTGCCATGAGGACAATCACTAAGATTCCAGCAACCCCTGACAATCCCGATCGTTGATATAACATGAACATCACAATTATTCCAGAAATAGGTCCAATCCACATTTGATGAATCATTATAGAGGCCATTTCAAATCTTGCCACATCGTTGGATAAAAGGTTGACTACTTTTCCTCCAGGGGTGTCTCCTAGAGCAGTTCTACTCAGTCTTGTAGCCTAAATAAAAAGAGTAGATTAGTATCTAGCAAAAGTAGGGCTACTTTTTAAAAATGGTAAATAACAATAATATTCAGTTAACTTTACTATCGCTGAGTCAATCTATTAGCATCCATTATGGAAGGTGATTATTTATGTTTACAAACTCAATTGCTAAGACCAACAAGTTCTGATCTAAGTGGTTACGTTCAAAGGCACCGTATACTCTGCTTGCCATGAACGAAAGCATATTAATTACTCTTTTCTGTCTTCTGAGCCCATCGAAATTTGTCAAATATAAATCTTTCAGAAAAGATTTCTGCAACTAAAATGTATTTATGACAATATATGCCAAATATGGCGAGAGAATATTATAGCAGAAGACCTGAAAGCTATGAGCGTAGAGAACTGGATAAAGATTGATCAAGACAGAGAAGAGTCGAGTCAGCTAAAAACCACGAAGGGTTGTAAGACCACAGAGTAAGTAAGCATAAAACCGGATTTATGTTACAACGGGGACGTGGACGGGACGGATTACGTTGAAGGATCGTACTATATGAAAATCATTGGCTGATTTATGTTGCGGCGGAACGAGGCGAGACCGGGAAGTGCCGAGGACGTGCGATTTCTATTGTTCTGCGCGTCGTGCCGTCCACGTCCCGGTGTAACATGAATCAGCCTTTATAGAAATCATAATTATTTAATATATTAACTATCGACGAAAATGTCGACTACACATCAGAACCAACTAGAATATTTCGACGTAGACCAGCCACTCTTCTGTATATCTCTTCTTCTTAAAGTGCCTATCCATTCCGGATGTTGGCGATCATCATGGCTATCCTGACTCTGTATAACGCAGCGCGGAACAGTTCAGTGGTAGTCGTGTTATACCACTTTCGTAAATTTTGAATCCAAGAAATACGTCTTCTTCCCGGTGCTCCTTTACCATTTACCTCCCCTTGGAGAATCAGTTAGAGAAGGCCGTAACGTTATTGATTTCTCATTACATGTCCTAGATATTCTAATGTTTTGTTTTGATGGTTATGAGAATTTTACACTCATTCCCCATTCTATGCAGGACTTCCACATTAGTAATTCGGTCAACCCAGGATATACGTAAGATGCGCCTATAACACCACATTTCGAAAGCTTCGAGCCGATTCACAGATGCAACAGTTATTGTCCTCAGAATAGTGAATATGTAGCATTTCAACAAACGGTATTTTGTTTTTAATGATATATCTCGACTGTTGAAAATGGGTCTCATTCAAACGTATGCTGCTTTCGCTTTTATTATTCGCTGTTTAATTTCTGTTGAGTGGTCCCATTGGCTATTTAAATTCGTGCCCAGATATGTATATTGCTCAACTCTTTCGATATTCTGTTGGTTGATTTTTTTAAGTTGAGCGTTTAGTGTTGGTTTTTTACTAATTGTCATAAATTTGGTCTTCCTTATGTTAAGAGCTAGTCCGTATCTTTTACTGACTTCTGTTATACGATTTGTTAATATCTGTAAATCATTCAGATTATCGGTAAAAACTATGGTGTCATCTGCATATCTAATTTTATTTAACCAATCACCATTTATTAATACTCCTTTCGCACAACCGTCTAAAGCTTCCTTAAATATCCTTTTAGAGTAAATATTGAATAGTATAGTGGAGATAAAATACAGCCCTGTCGTACTCGTTGTTCTATTGCCATTTTATCTGTTAACTGGTCTTCTTTTTTGATTTTGACCGTTTGATTTTAATAAATGTTTCTGATAATTCTCAGATCTTTGTTGTCAATTCCAATTTCTTGCATTAGAGTTATTAATTTTTCATGTTTTACTCTGTCAAATGCTTTCTGGTAATCTATAAATCTACGTATAGACGCATATGTATATACTTACAGCAATCTTTAATAGTTAGGTGTGCGAAATGATGTTTTTTGCATTACGTTATAGGACCCCCTACCATTTTGCCGACATTCATCAATACCGTATCTACAAAATATTTACTGCTGTATTATTTGGATAGACTAGCGGCTATTAGTACCTTATTTCTGCTGATATTGCTTCTTGTAACATCTTTCTTCACGCTTTGATCTCGCTACCATAGAGCATCATTTTAGTAAGCTTAAAATCTCTGGAGTGGTGAGTTATATACGGCCGGGAAGGATCGTATGCGATAGGCTTTACACATAATGGTCCATAATATCATAAAATAAACAAAATCTGTGTGACTACGTTTGATGTATTTATGTTGATATTAATTTGACCGTCGAGTTAATTGTAGATTGTAATTGCCTTCTGAGAGGTGGCCGTAATTTGCAAATTCTTCTGGCGACCATCATGGTAATCTGTATTTTGCACACTGCTGCTCTGAAAAGGTTTGTGATTGTTGTATTGAACCACGTACATAGATTTCTGACCGAGGTGTTCGATTTTGGATATTTTTATTATTCGGTTCTTAATAAAACACCTTGATTAGGAACGTGGTGGGCATAAGACATCTTCAGGATTCGACGATAAAGTCACATTTCGAAAGCTTCAATGTGCTTTTTTTTTGTTTTGTTTTATGGCATAGACTTGGGTGTCAATTAGCCAGTCACAACTTTTTGTTTTCTATTCATACATAAAGAAGGCAATGAGGCCCTTAGAGTTCCATAGCAAACTATTTCACAGCTCTCTACTCAGTTCAAAAGCTGCAGCTGGCTGCTATGGACTATCCAAGTTGCTCACCACATTTTCCATTATACATCTTCTTCTTCTTCCTTTTTTCGTATGTACAATATTTCATTAAACAATCATATATTTTTGCTATTCAGAGACAATAAATGGGATACATTGAAAGGTGGAAAAACATTATTACATTTTATTAAATCTTCGATTAAATTATAGGTGTATGGAATGTATTTTGTGCACTCAAAGAAAATGTGATTCAAATCACCCACCTTATTGTTTTTGCAGGTGACGTCTGTGAGAGTCCACGACCCAACCCCGTAAATGTTATTATACATATTTGAAAATTTTCTTGTAATATTTGAAACTTACCTTTCTGTAAACCACCGCACAAGCTGCTGCTCGCATTTTCATCCCAATATGGGCTGCATTTGTGACATATTGATTCATAATCAGAGATCCCATAAAAGTAAACGTCACCATACCAACGCCATATATGTAAGCTTCGAATTTCGATTTTGTGGATCCAGGTGCATAGTAATCTAATATTCCTCCTAACATATATGGTTGAAAAGTTCTTATAACCAGGTCATTGCATGCGGTTATTAAACCTAAGAAAGCGTATTCTACCCAAAATGTCTTCACGATAGCTTTTAATAAACTTGGTTTCTTCTTTGCTCGTTTATTAACTAATTCTGTTTCTGTATTCCAATGTCTGTAAATTACGTGTATATACGATTAATGAAGCAAATATAATTGGCATAAATCATAAATAAATTAAAGAAAATTAAGATTGTAAAGATTGTGAAATTAGGATGATTTTAAGTGGAAACCAAATACAATGAAAATAAATTATCTCAAAAGTAATGATCCGAAAAAAGTCAAATTATATACATAGAGAATTAAAACATAACTATAGAAGTTTTTCTAAAAAAATAACAATGTTACTTACTTCTCCAATCTGTTTCCTAGATAATCACTTTTATCACCTTCAAGAGTATTATATACGTCATCTACATCGATAACTTTTGTCATTCCTGTCCTAAATGTTGGGATTGTGTATCTAATAAGAAATAAATAATTGTTAATAAAAAGTATTATTCTAATTGAGAAGTATCCAGAATATTAGATAAAAATTCATTTTATTTTAAGTTTCGACTTCCACTTCGGAAATCTTTAACAAAATACTTAGTAAAAATTTTATGCAATTTTGAAAATGTGACAGTTTTTCATATAAAGTTTCCAATTTCCTAAAATTTTGAATAATGCTAGGCCATACCGGTTTCTTTATATTTTTGTGGAGCTATTTCCATCTGGCAACTTACGCAATTTACTGTTTTATTGGGGAATAAGTCACAATTTAAGTTTGAAATTAAATTGATTTGACGTTTCGACTTCCACTTCAGAAATCATTATCAAAATTGTGGCTTATTCGCTTATTCCCAAAAAAATAGTATCTGTATAAGAAAACACATAGAATAGTACATTTCTACAAGAAAATAGCTCCAGGAAAATGTTAATAAAATATATCAAATGAAATAAATGTATATAGTATAATCCATTCAAGTAATTTCGCAATCTTGCAAATCCTCCCGCAATCAGACAAATTGAAGCATGTTTAATAGCTCTTTACTTATTGCAAATGAGTGATTTTATCACAAAATCGTAATCTTCACAATCAGCAAAAGTTTTCATGTACTTCTCAAAATAAAACTAAGTTATGATAAGTTGAATAAACTATAAAATAGTTATTGAGAAATCAAAATACATAAGTCCCATTTATTCGGTACCTTGGTTTAAGAAATTTTATTTTCTACTCTTTACTCACATTGACACCTTCCTCATCTGATAGAAAAATTCATGAAGAATATTCTTTAATCAATTATAGATATACCTTTTTAAATAAAATATACAAGGTGTTTGGTAAAGAATGGGCCATAGCTTAACCTCAGGTTTCTGAGGTTAAAATAGGCCGATTTAAGCTAACTTACCTTAGTACAAAGTTTATAATAACCGAGATACAGGGTGTCAAAGTTAAACTTTTTTTTATTTATTATTGAATATTTCCTGACAGGTATGAGACAACAACATGAAATTTGGTATGTGGGGGTTTTTTGTGTCGAGAAAACTAAATTCCCTACCAAAAATTATGTATTGCCCAGAGGGCGTCACATACGCCTTTCAGCACTCATTTATTACGTTCAATTTTTTTTATCCCTCACTCTGTATAATTTTGACATTAAAATTTTTATTCTCCTATTAGTTTTACTTAAAAAAGGTATACTTCTTTCACCTCTCTAAACTAAATCGTTTTCGAGATAAACGCATTTTAAATCTGCGATACACCATCATTTTTAGCATAATATCATTGTAGTTCCATCCGAAAAATAACTTAAAACCATAATAATTGTGCCAGTTCTCAAATTTATGTCGTTGCATCGCAAATTCCATTTAAAGAAATTTGCGATACATTTTTGGATAATTTTATGGTTTTAAGTTATTTTTCGGGTATACCTACAATGATATTATGCTAAAAATTATGGTGTATCGCAGATTTAAAATGCGTTATCTCGAAAACGGTTGAGTTTAGGGAGATGAAAGAAGTATACCTTTTTTAAGTAAAACTAATAGGAGAATAAAAATTTTAATGTCAAAATTATACAGAGTGAGGGATAAAAAAAATTGAACGTAATAAATTAGTGCTGAAAGGCGTATGTGGCGCCCTCTGGGCAATACATAATTGTTGGTAGGGAATTTAGTTTTCTCGACCCAAAAAACCCCCACATACCAAATTTCATGTTGTTATCTTATACCTGTCACGAAATATTCAACAAAAAAAAAAAAGTTTAACTTTGACACCCTTTTTCTCGGCAATTATAAATTTTGTACTCAGGTAAGTTAGCTTTAATCGGCCTATTTTAACCTCAGGAACCTGAGGTTAAGCTATGGCCCATTCTTTACCAAACACCCTGCATAATAAGCTACTATGGAAAGGTAATAAAAGTTTACTCACCCAAAAAATAAAATTGAAAATATATTCGCATTTTCCCTTGGGTTGGGATTGTATTTTACCTCACTGGGATCCATTTTAACACCCAGTTCCTTATGTTTATATATTTAATATATTCGTATCTATATTAATGACAATAGCTTTACCACATATTCAATTTAACGGAGACTGTATAATCTAAAAAAAATAATATGGTTAATACTAATAAGTTTAGTAAGCACTGGAATATAATAAACCTGCATTTATGTGCTTTATAGCTCTGACTAAGGCCTTCGATTGTGTAAGATTGGAAGATGTGCTAAGATTACTAAAGGACAAAAATCATCAGACAAAAAAGATGATAAGGATAATTAAAGACATTAATACGAAGAACAAAACCAGAATAAAAGTCGAGAATGAACTAACATTGGAAGTAGAAATCAACTCGGGAATCAGACAAGGGGATAGCTTGAGCCCATTTCTTTTTAATTTAGTAATGGACAAAATCATAGGAAACATTAAAGGTACTGGAAAAGGATATAAGGTAGCAGAAAAACAAATAAAAATCCTCTGTTATGCTGACGACGCTATCTTAATCACCGTTAACTTGGATAACCTACAGCGAATGGCACAAATTTTCAATACAGTGGAACAACTAAGACAAAATCCCTGTTAGTGCCAAGGGATCCCATAACATGCAAATTAGTAATTAACAACGAACTAATTAAACAAGTCTCGAGATTCGAATATCTGGGAGTCGAAATATGTAGTTATGGAGATGTTAAAGAGGGCGTCCGAAAGCAAGCAAATAAAGCCAATTACGTGTCAGTATGTCTGAGGGATGTTATCTGGGCAAACAATGATGTGAGGCTGGAAGTGAAAGTACGCATATACAAATCATGTGTAAGACCGATCATGACGTACGCGATAGAAACAAGATGTGACACAGCAGAAACCAAGAGGATACTGAGAACATCAGAAATGAGAACGTTGAGGTCAATAACTGAATAGAATAAGAGATCTCTGTAACATACAAGATATAGTACGGTGGGGAAGACAGAAAAGACGAGAGTGGAATCAGTATGTGACGAGAATGGACAGCGAGATAATAGCCCGTATAGCCAGGGATTCGAAGCCAACAAGCAACAGACCAATAGGAGGCCCTTTAAAAGGTGGCGAGATAGCTGGCAGTCAACATCACAGCTACGAATACAAGCACAAAATCGGTTAATAACAGGCCAAGGGGCCCAATATAAGAAGATAAATAAACATGTGGCATTCTTATAGCAGGAACATCTTAAAAAAATTAAAGTAAAATTTGTGCACCCCATAAAAATTTTATGGGGGTTGAGTTTCCTTAAACACCCCCCAAATATTTGTGTACGTTCCAATTAAATTATTATTGTGGTACCATTAGTTAAAACAAATTATTTTAAACTTTTTTGTCTCTTTGTAATTTTTCGATAAGTCAGTTTTTATCGAGATCTTTTGAACATTTGTAAAATCCAACAAAAATTTTTACATGGTAAGTAAGAATATAAAGACCTGGTAATAGTATATGAAAATTTATTGTGAATTTACATTTTTTAGGTATATTTTGAAACATATTAATATCTCAATAAAAAATCGTTTATCGAAAAAATACTAGGAAGCAAAAAAATAGTGTGCTTAACTAATGGTACCACAATAATAATTTAATTGGAACGTACACAAGCATTTGGGGCGTTTAAGGGAACAAAACCCCCATACAATTTTTATATAAACATATTAAAAAAGAAGCCGCATCTCCATAAAAACTGGCTTATCTAAAAAATACTAAGAGGCAAAAACGTTTTAAAAACATTGTGTTTAACTAACGGTACCGCAGTAATAATTTAATTAGAACGTACATAAAAGTTTTAGGGGATGTCCAAATTTCAATGTTATTATTTTTTTGAAACGTCCCTACCATAATAATACCACATGTCCATTTTCAATAAAAAATCTCTAATAATTTTCGATATATTGGAAAAAATCATCGATTTTCATGTTTTAAATTCAAAGAGCTGTAATTTTTTTAAATTATTTGACAAAAAAAGAAGAATGTATGTAATTTATTTAATTCAAAATACATTTTACTGCTTTCAAAAATCAGAAAACAAAATTAATTTCACAAATAAACATTGCTTTTCGCTTAAATTAAATGTTCAAACTTCCAAGAGGCAGGTGGATGGCGGGAGCTGGCTTGAACACTGAATTTAATCGAAAAGCAATGTTTATTTGTAAATTAAACATTTTTTAGTTTTCGGGTAACAGTAAATGTATGAATGTAAATTCAAAGAGCTGTAACTTTTTTTGTGTGCACATTTGTACTAAGGTAAGTTAGATTCAATCGAACTATGTTTGGTCCCAGAATATTATGTGATTTAATTTATGACCTGTATTTTTGTTGCACCCTGTATAGGTAGACGACGATGTTCGTTTTTCACCACATAATGTGGTGGGCTCGTGCTTCAGCGTCTTCTGAAAGAACAACGAATTACTGTGAGTAATTTCATTCATAACACAAGTTTTTATTAGATACCCACTTCTAATAATTTGCAGTTTATAAGTACATGTTTTAATACAAAATCAAACCAAAGTTTACGTTAAACTAAATAGTATTCACCTTCCAAAAATAATTTCGATCAAAACATATAAAGTATATTAAATTAAGTAAGTTATACTCTACTCTCATTTATGTTAAATACCAGTTTGTATACTTACTGTACCAGAGTAATGGAAGAACTACCTTACAAGATTCATCAACATGTTAAAAGAAGTACGAGTATTTTTAACTATAAAATAAGTATAGGGTAATCCGGTTATATGGACCACCTTTTTCATTTTGACTTTACTCAGTGATTATTGGCCCAATTCTTACGAAATAACAAATCTGATGTTTTGTTATGATAAACTTTCATTATTCATTGAAATACTGTATTTTTATATACTATTTGTTCAATTTCAAACGTTTTTTTTTAATGAAAAGTTGTCCATCAATCCCGTACCCTCCGAGTAAGATAGACCACAATATAGGAATAGTTGGACCAGTAGTTTCAAGGGCATCTTTCAAAGTCTGAACATTATTTACACAATGCACTGGATGCATTTTGTCCAATAACTTCCAGGGAGCTACATTTTGAGATAGGAACCTTCAGACCCTTCTCCTCTCCAAGACGTGCCTTTTTTTGATAAAAAGTAGACATTTTTCTTTAACAAAACAAAACAAATTATCAGGATATAACTTTGAATCTGAAAAATGTTTTTTATAAGTAATATTTAATTTAAAGATAAAGTTAAGCCCTAACAGGAGATATGGTCTAACTATCCCAGGTTTTATAAGTGGTCCAACTGTCCCAAATTTCCCTAGTCCTCTATCCCAATTGTCAGGGATAGATGAACGAGCCCCCCCCCCCCTTCAAACACACCACGTTACAGGCACGCTGTGTTAGGTTAACAGCATATCTAGGTGTACATTGAAGTAATAGCATTGATCTCACATCGAAATCATTTAAGCTAACTTAGCCACATAACAAAGAAGTCGAGTATAAAAAATTTTTCAACTCACAAAAACAAAACAAATGAAGTTTTCTTCTAAAATACGCGTGAAAATAATGAGAAAAACTAGGCAAGCAGTGTTCGGTCTACTCAACAGCAACCACCACACATACCGACTGCAGTTCTGCTGTAGCAGGCCATCGAAATATTCGACTGGTCCGTCTACACCGGTGTTCCATCTATCCCCGACTTACCCTAAGTCAGCGGTGATCATTAGGGTGCATCGAAAAAATAAAAGTTGGAAATTTTATATCTAATAGCGTGAAAAATTGCTAGTGTTATTTTTCAGCATATTAATATTTTTATTTTTTTTTTCTAAACGAATTTTCTGGGGAATAAAATCAAGATGAGCTGTGGACCGCCCCATTTTTGGGCAACCACCAAATATACCTGAAAATGTTTTACCGAAATACAAACAAGCGATGAAGTTTTATGGTTGCAAGAGGATAAAAAACTCAGCAAGAAACAGCCAGAATTTTCTGATATTGCCGAACAGGTTGCAATTAAATTGGAGGAAATATGGAAAAAGAAGTATTAACATGCAAGAATTATTCAGCTTTTAAAAGCCTATCATGACAAATATATGAATATGTGAATATATGAAGCCTATCATGACAAATATATGAAACTTAATAAACCATTTAAGAGCAGGAAAAACAGTGAATTTTACAAAAATTAAATTCAATGCTTTAGGAACAAAAGTAAAACTGCACGTTTCGATCTTGCAGCATGCAAATTTAACACTCTGATTAATTGTCTTTGTAGCAAATCTCAAAAAGTGCCTCTGGATGAGCGCGAATTTCTATTAAATCAAAGAGGTCCCAGAAAAATAATGATAAGCTCGATTGATAGGGAAAACAAAAACAAACAACGGGAAAAAAAGAAAGTTACCGACGCAAAGGCAAAACTTTAGCTCAAATAAAAAACAGTACCAAGTTTTATGGTCAATCATTCGTGGAAGAACACATAACACTTGTGCATGAGCCAGGGTGCAAATATTTCGGATATGGGTATCCGCTGTCTGGTATATCAGAAAGTATCAAATCCAGCTATTGCATGTGCCGAAACAGTCGTAAATACTGGCGTTAAGGGTGATGTAATACGGCTGCTAGAAGAACATATTTACATCTTTAAAAAACCGCTTCAGTGGTTTGTTTGTCTGCGACATTCAAATGATCTACCCCTTGGACATCAAAAGAAGTTTGCCAGTAACCAAATCAAAAAACGTGAGGGTCTTCAAACTTTCTTCTATAAAAATTTTGATTCAAATGACTACTTTGAGTTAATTAACTAACAAGAAGATCACCTTACGGAACCACCTACCTATTCTCTAGGTTTTCGAGTGACAATCTGCGAGATTTTATTAAGAATCCTAACTTAGACACTTTTAACATTGAGATTGAGAAATATCACTGCCATAAACAATGTGTAGAATGATGTGTCCAGCTTGTGACACAAGCTTTTCTAGCAGTTCGTGGAGCGTATTCGAGGGTTGTATTTATAGAAACTCGAATTGATTCCAGAAAAACTATGCCTCATTTTAATGCTAAATGGGAAGACGTATTCGAATAGACTGCTTTTACTATATTTTTTTGTAATATTTATATACCTAACTTTTTACTTTGCTTTATATTTATTTTAGTATTAAAAAACTTGGGTGACGTCAGGGAGACGGATAAGTTAGGCTATTTTGTTATAAAAAGAATGTTTTACTATACTTTTCTTAAGTAAAATTTTTATTACCTTGTGAAACGAGAAAATATTTTCCAATTTAAACCGAATTTATTTATTTAAGTTCTATAAGGTATTACATTTCCCTTACAAAATAAATTCGCACATTAATTAATTTTTTCTAATTTTTAGTTGCCGTGCGGGGGAAGAAAATATTTTTTATCTCAACGCAATTTTACTAAAATACTAAATAGTGTGTTAGGCAACTTTTGTGAGCTATTACATTTTTGTTTCGAAATAAAAATTTTTTCGTCTGTTAACGTCTTTTCAAAATTTTTAATTGTCTTGGGAGGCAGAAGAAATTTTACCAAAATACTTAACAGTTGATTGGGCAACTTTTGTGAGGTATTACTTTTCCATAAAAATTTTTTTTCGCCTTTTGCGATGCACCCTAGTGCTCATATGGTCGATCGCGATCAACCGGTCGATCGCCAAAGTTTTTGAAGTCGATCGCAATTCACGAAAAAAAAAAATAAAAAAATGGAAAAGACGGGAACTGAGCTAACTTACCACACGCGCAACTTTACAACTTTTTATAAAATAGAAATGTGCAATCAAAATTTTTATTTTCTAAATTGATTTTTTATTAGCAGTCCATCGCTGGATGCTTGCAATTTATGTGGTAGATCCCACGCAGTTTAAGTCTGAGCACCACTGCCCTAAGTATTTATAGTATAAATATATTTTGGGAATTATAAAATTGCAGAATAAGAAAGTGAATCAGATATCTAATCAGCTAAGCAGGTGTTTTACATCTTAATTTTAGAACAAATCTAGTTTATAACGTATTATCAGGACTTGACTCTGCATTATTTTAATCACTAATGACACCTGTATATATTATAGTGAGAAAGCGAGAAATTTATCAGCAATATCAGTGACGATTCGATTGCACGTGTTACATAAAGTAATCACGTTTATTCCTTATCATAGTTATAATCAACAATGATGGTTATTTATATCCAGAGATGTACAAATATGATTGTTATCTCTGAGTTTTGTGCGTTTGGTCACTGACTTCTCATAAATGATAAATGTATTCTACTCTCTCTTCAGATTTTGTACTGACGATATCATTTTTCAAAATATTTTAGTCGTTTAAATCTTTAATGTCATGTTTAAGTCTTGTGTAAACATAATTTCGCATGAAATCGTATCTCTATCGATACTGTACTGTAAAGCATGTCAGTTCTAATTATTATGTTTACGTTGTAAATCAATGTAATGACGGTTTTTATTTTACAACCCCTTTCGAGACGGCCCATCACAATTGTGATGAGCCGCGCAAATGATTCCCGCGCTTTTTTAACTTGATTTTTAACCTTACTTCTTCGGGACCAGGACGGTAATAGCAAACGATCGTGTTGCTTAATTCCTAATAGTCCAGAAAGCCACTGCGCATCCGCTAGGGAAAATATTCTGATTCGGATTTTTTGCACAATCTTACTCAAAAAGGACTCCTTTTAACAAATTTGCATGTTGCCAGGACCAAAAGGTGGCCAAAAATTTTTTAAACGTTTTTTTTTTTTGTTTTTTCCTAAAATTATTTTTTTTGCATGGAAAAAAGTTTTTTTCGGTTTCTTGGATCATTCCAAACAGAAAAAGTCTTTAGTGACTTTTCTCTAAAAATGATAGTTTTTGACATATAAGCGATTAAAAATTGAAAAATTGCGAAATCGGCCATTTTTAACCCTTAAAAACTATGTGAAAAACTGAAAATTTGAATGTTGCCAAGGTAGGTAGATATTTTTTAAACATCGGTTGATGAAATCCCGAAGAGTTTTTTGCAATACAATATGCAAAACTCCTTTGTTTTTTAAATGGTAATCAAGCGTGCGCGACACTATTTTCGACCGTTGCATGTGTATATAGTATGGTGCAAATGAAAGGAATAAATTCTTTTTTTCGTAAACCGGCAACTTTAAAGAAAAATCCCGAAACAGGTCGATTTTTATTTTTAAGTTATGATATTGTGGCATATATGGTATACTAGTGACGTCATCAATCTGGACGTGATGACGTAATCGATGATTTTTTTAAATGAGAAGAGGGGTCGTGTGCTAGCTCATTTGAAAGGTTCTTCAAGTTTCTATTCAGTAATATAAACATTTACATAATTATTTATACAAGGTGTCCAAAAAATTTTTATTAAATTATTTGACAAAAAAAGAAAAATGTATGTAATTTATTTAATTCAAAATATATTTTACTGCTTTCAAAAATCAAAAAACAAAGTTAACTTCACAAATAATCATTGGTTTCGCTTAAATTAAATGTTCAAACTTCCAAAAGGCAGGTGGCTGGCGGGAGCTGGCTTGAATACAGAATTAAATCGAAAAGCAATGTTTATTTGTGAAATAAACATTTTTTAGTTTTCGGGTAACAGTAAAATTTATCTTGAATTAAATAAATTACATATATTCTTCTTTTTTTTTCAAATAATTTAATACTTTTTTTTGGACACCCTGTATAAATAATTTTGTAAATGTTTATATTACTGAATAGAAAATTGAAGAACCTTTCAAATGAGCTAGCACACGACCCCTATTCTCATTTAAAAAAATCATCGATTACGCCATCCATCACGTCCAGATGGATGACGTCACTAGTATACCATATATGCCACAATATCATAACTTAAAAATAAAAATCGACCTGTTTCGGGATTTTTCTTTAAAGTCGCCGGTTTACGAAAAAACGAATTTATTCCTTTCATTTGCACCATACTGTATACACATGCAACGGTGGAAAATCGTTCGTGAAAAATTCGGGATTTCATCAATCGATGTTTAAAGAATATCTACCTACCTCGGCAACATACAAATTTTCAGTTTTTCACATAGTTTTTGAGGGTTAAAAATGGCCGATTTCGCAATTTTTCAATTTTTAATCGCTTATATATCAAAAACTATCATTTTTAGAGAAAAGTTACTAAAGAACTTTTCTGTTCGGAATGATCCAAAAAACCTAAAAAACTTTTTTCCATGCAAAAAAAATAATTTTAGGAAAAAACAAAAAAAAAAAAAAAAACGTTTAAACAATGTTTGACCACCTTTTGGTCCTGGCAAGAGGCAAATTTGTTAAAAGGAGTCCTTTTTGAGTAAGATTGTGCAAAAAATCCGAATCAGAATATTTTTCCTAGCGGATGAGCAGTGGCTTTCTGGACTATAACCAAACTGACACAGGACCGTTTGCTATGGTCCTGGACCCAAAAAAGTTAAATAAAAATGCTCTGGAATTATTCGGCCGGCTTGAAGAGCTACTCAAGTTAAGGTGCTGAGGATGAATATGCCATTTATTTACGCCGGACATGAATGAACAGAAAGAGTGGAAATTCAGGGGTCTTGGGTCAGCGCACTAAGGGACTGGTTATACAAACTTGAAATGGATATATTTATTATCCTAACTAAAGGCTGCTATGGTAAAGAAGCCCCGCAAGTGGCTGGCTTGGCCTCACTCAAACACGGCCAAGGTAAGTAAAATGACCATCGGCATCCAAACCGATGTTACGATGGTTTAGAACTAAGGAAAGGAACGTGGGTGTGCCATAGACATAATAAGAATAGACAAGGCACACTAAGCAAAATAGTGTTACGCGCGGGCAGTCTATTTATCTCAGTGTATCAAACTATCAACAGAGTAAGTTGGGTTAGGTTTGTTTAATAGTCGGAGAGATAGAAGCGGATTTTGTGCGTGATAAGTAATATGGAAAAACTATACGGGGATATGTTGAATTAGTTGTGTACATGACTTTCACCAACGGCCGGAAACCAGAGTTGGGGCAGTGGGTAGTTATAAGGGGTCAAAGTCGCGGATTTTATTATTTTTTTTATGACGCTCATGATCGAGATAGTGCACCAAAATTTGGGAATAAGTAGGTCATCACGTAACTAAGTAAAATCTCTAGGGGCGGAATGCTGCGTGGCCGACAAAGGGGTGGGGGTAGGGGTGAGTATAAAAAATATAAAGGGTTTTTTGCGACGTTCGTGATTGAGATAGTGGACCAAAATTTGGGAATAAGTAGATCATGATATTACTAAGTAAAATCCCCAGAGCCGGAAACCAGAGTTGGGGATGAGGGTAGTTATAAGGGGTCAAAGTTGCCGTTTTTATTATTTTTTTTGTGACGCTCATGATAGAGAGTGCATTAAAATTTGAGAATAAGTAGGTCATGACGTAACTAAGTAAAATTTCCAGGGGTGGCACTCTGCGTTGCCGACAAAGGGGTGGGGCAGGGGTGAATACAAAAAATAAAGGGGTTTTTTTGCGACGTTGGTGATTGACAGAGTGCACCAAAATTTGGGAATAAGTAGACCATGACATAACTAAGTAAAATCCTCAGAGCCGGAAACCAGAGTTGTTCATGAGGGTAGTTATAAGGGGTCAAAATCGCCGTTTTTATTATTTTTTTTGTGACGCTCATGACCGAGATAGTGCACCAAAATTTGGGAATAAGTAGGTCATGAGGTAACTAAGTACAATCTCCAGGGGTGGAACGCTGCGTGGCCGCTAAAGGGGTGGGGGTAGGTGTGAATATAAAAAATATAAGGGGTTTTTTGCGACGTGCTAGATTGAGATAGTGCACCAAAATTTGGGAATAAGTAGACCATGACTTAGCTAACTAAAAACTCCAGAGCCGGAAACCAGAGTTGGGGATGAGGGTAGTTTTAAGGGGTCAAAGTCGCAGAGTGTATTATTATTTTGTGACCCGGCACAACAGTTGTCCCCCACGCAGCGTTCCACCCCTGGAGATTTTACTTAGTAATGTCATGATCTACTTATTCCCAAATTTTGGTGCACTATCTCCATCATGAGCGGCACAAAAAAAGATAATAAAAACCGCGACTTTTACCCCTTATAACTACCCTCGTCCGCCACTCTGGTTTCCGCCTCTGAGGATATTACTTAGTTATGTCATGGTCTACTTATTTCCAAATTTTCCACGATCTCAATCACGAACGTGGCAAAAACCCCTTACATTTTTTATATATTCACCCCTGCCCCACCCCTTTGTCGGCCACGCAGAGTTGACCCCCTAGAGATTTTACTTAGGTACGTCATGACCTACTTATTCCCAAATTTTGGTGCACTATCTCGATCATGAGCGTCACAAAAAAAATAATAAAAACGGCGATTTTGACCCCTTATAACTACCCTCGGCCCCAACTCTGGTTTCCGGCCGTTGGTGAAAGTCATGTACACAACTAATTCAACATATCCCCGTATAGTTTTTCCATATTACCTATCACGCACAAAATCCGCTCCCAGTTCTTAGACTATAAATTTTGTGAGGTTTGGTTAAGTTAGCTATTTGATTATGAAATGCAATCTGTATATGCAGAGGTTTTTTTTTGTCTGAAGCAACATGCTGTGCTGTTGGAGAAGAATGATGCGCTTACCTTTTACCCCTCATCGAACAAACGTTTACATTCTTAAACAACTTGACATTAAAAAAGTCTGTCCACAACAGGTCTATAGCGAATTACATAGTAGTTCTTTGATCACGTGGTTCGCGAAAGTGATGATAATTTAGAGAGACTAATTGTTTCTGGCAACGTTCCGGATGACCAAGAAGACGGTCACTAACCGGGTGGTCCGATCAAAGAGAGAGAGAGAGAGAGAGAGAGAGAGAGAGAGAGAGAGAGAGAGAGAGAGAGAGAGAGAGAGAGAGAGAGAGAGAGAGAGAGAGAGAGAGAGAGAGAGAGAGAGAGAGAGATAAGGTGAGATGGATATTTGAAAATATTGTTCAATAGCTTGATAAGAAGACAGACTTAGCAATAGATCAAGATAATGGACATCGTTATATAAAACAGTTAAATATAGAATAATTTTGTATATACATAGTGGATATATAGCAGATAATAAATAAATTATAAAAGATCTTAAACAGGCCCATACAGCAGAACAAAGATATCGTTGAATACGGTAAATAAAGCTTCTTAGCAGTACAAATCAGAAATAAATGAACAACTATTTTTAGCTCATAAAAATAAAAGAGATATATTTTCCCAAACCATATTAAATTGGCTAAAGATATTGCTATAACATCCATAATCCATATCCATCATAAGTAAAATCGGAAATGAATTTGATTTTTTAATCTAGAATTATTATAATTAGGTTTTGTATTTTTTAAAAATTAATACAGAATAAAGTAAAGTAAATCTACAATATTTATAATCTACTTACTACAACGTTACATCCTGCTTTTCTTACAAAAATCTAAAGTATACTTTAGACACGAGATTAAATAAAAAACGCAAAATCAGGTTTTATTGGACCCTAGCTTTGACGGTAAAACGTATAATATATAATATAAACTTTCTTTCGAAAATATGTTGAAGGCAGATCCTAAAAATTTAATTATTTATTTTTTATTAGCTCAGAATATATTCTATGGTCAAATTAAATAAAAATTCTATTGTATAACTTATTCTTGATGTACTCACGACCCTCATTTAGTTGTATCGTGCCCCCTAAGATGCACTGCATAAACATTTAAGCAATAAAAGATTCATAAGAAAATCAAGTCCTAAGAAATTTAATTATTTTTAAATGAAATAAAATCACTGATAGTGCGGCAGATTCGTGCAAATATTATAAGAATTGCACGTTTAATGATACAAGTATATAAATTGGTCCACATATACTGCACATACAAAGGTTCAAATTTAGATATGAGGCCATCTCAGATTTTGCCTTTTGCAAAAATGGCTGTCATTCAAAATGGGCGACTATACATATGTGACTAATAGCAATATCTTTTGAATGAAAAGTCCGATTTGAACCAAATTTGGTACATAGGTTCTTTTTGTAATTTACAGGATCTATGTCGTGAACTGGAAGAATCAGTTTACCAGAAGTTGTGTTTTTCCTGGTTTTTTATGTAAAACTATTTTATATTATGTAAATAATTTATTTTCAATTTTTCTACCCTGTATATATTCATTTTTCAAAATGGTAATACCACCATTGAAAAGAGCGTAAGATTGTGTTTCAGAAAATATTTTGAACTTTTTAGTTATATTAATTACCATTTAATAAATGCATAACGTATCTTCACATGTACCTATGTGTGGCAGATTCGTGCAAATATTATAAGAATTATTGTGCATTTAATGTTAGAAGCATATAATTTGGACCACATATACTACACATAAAAAAGTTCAAATTTAGATACGAGGCCATCTCAGATTTTGCTTTTTACAAAAATGGCGAGCACTCAAAATGGCGGCTATACATATGTGAGTAATAGCACGATAGCTTTTGAACGAAAAGTCCGATTTCAGCCAAATTTGGCATCAAGGTTCTTTTTTTGATGAATAAGATCGAGGTCTTAAACCGGAAGAATCGGTTTACCAGACATTGTGTTTTTACTGTTTTTTATGTAAAAATCTGTTGTTTTTTTCAATTCTTTTACCATGTATATATTAATTTTTCAAAGGTAATACAGCCATTGAAAAGAGTGTAAAAATATTTTTTAGGAAAGATTTTGAACTTTTTAGTATTGTTAATTACCATTTATTAAATGCATAACGTATGTTCACATGTACCTGTGTGCGTCAGATTCATTTTGAATGCCCGCCATTTTTGTAAAAGACAAAATCTGAGATGGCCTCATATCTAAAGTTGAATCTTTGTACGTGTAGTGTGTGTGATCCAAATTATGTGCTTTTACCATCAAAATCACAATAATTCTTACATTATTTGCACGAATCTGCCGCACATAGGTTCCTAGGTACATGTGAAGATACGTTATGCATTTATAAATTGGTAATTACCATAACTAAAGAGTTCAAAGTATTTCCTAAAAAATATTTTTACGCTCTTTGCAACGCCGGTATTAACTTTTTGAAAAATTAATATATACAGGGTGAAAGAATTGGTTAAAAAACAATATGTTTTTACATAAAAATCAGAAAAAACACAACTTCTGGTAAATCGATTCTTCCGGTTCAAAACTTTGGTCTTATACATCAAAAGAAGAACCTTTATACCAAATTTGGTTGAAATCTGACTTTTCGTTCAAAAGTTATCGTGCTATTAGTCACATATGTATAGTCGCCATTTTGCATGGCCGCCATTTTCGTAAAAGGTAAAATCTGAGATGGCCTTGTATCTAAATTTGAACCTTGATGTGTGTAGTACATGTGGTCCAAATTATATGCTTCTACGATTAAATTCACAATAATTCTTATAATATTTGCACTAATCTGCCACACATAGGTACATTTGAAGATACGTTATGCATTTATTAAATGGTAATTAACATAACTAAAATGTTCAAAATATTTTCTACAATATATTTTTACTCTCTTTTCAATTGCGGTATTACCTTTTTGAAAAATTAATATATACAGAGGGAAAAAATTGAAAAAAAAAACATATTTTTACATAAACAACCAGTAAAAACACAACTTCTGGTAAACCGATTCTTCTGGTTCAGCACATCCATCTTGTAAATCAACAAAAGAACCTATATACCAAATTTGGTTGAAATCGGACTTTTCGTTCGAAAGTTATGGTACTATTAAACACACATGTATAGCCGCCGATTTGAATGGCCGCCATTTTTGTAAAAGGCAAAATCTGAGATGGCCTCATATCTAAATTTGAACCTTTATATGTGTAGTATATGTGGTCCAAATTATATGCTTGTATCATTAAATGTGCAATTGTTTCACATATCGGCCGCACTATGACTAATGGCTGTTACAATAAATATTTGAGCTACTGTGTGTTATTTGTATAAAATATTCTGTAAATAATATTATCACTTACGAGGAAAAGACACAGATTTTTGTAAGGAAAGCAGGATGTAACTTTGTAGTAAGTAGATTATAAATATTGTAGATTTACTTTACTTATACAAGAATACTTTACAATATTCAATCAAGAAAATAATTCTTAAAATCGTTGTCAACATGACTGACATATCTTGAAAACAACCTTCACATGCTTTATACATAGTTTTAACAACAAATTTAGGTACATTTGCAAACATTTCTATTTATTTTGACTATTAGCCTGATCAAAGAACACACAATTTTACGAATACCTCAAAAAAAATTAAAGAAGGATCAAAATTTGGAAATAGGTAGTTGAAATTGTCTATTATTATATAAGGAAAAGTTTATAATTCTACATCCTCTCCATTTTACAAAAATGAAGGAGAATACCCCCTTCACGGGGGTGAAAAATATACATTCAAAATAAATCCTGAATTGGATAAAATGACTAATTATAATAATTATTCTAGGCAAATTTTGTTCTACAGAGTTTATTCACAAGTCAATATGTTAATTTTTAACAAAAAAATTTTTTTGGACGGTTTTTGGCAAATAACTCAAAAAGTAAGTATTTTATGGAAAAAAATTTCTCAGCAAAAATATAGCTTATTCAAAAGTGAAAACAAAAATGGTGTATGCAGTATGCATGAAGTCTGTGGACCCAGTAGAGGCCGATTTGTAGATAATAAAAAGTAGGTTCTTCTTAGTCAAATTCCAAATCTAAAATTTCAACGTGAAATAACCAAAAACGGGGAAAATCATTACAAATTTTTTGAAGCGTTTAAAAAAGGTCTATTTTTGTTTTTTTTTTAACTTATAACGTTAAAAGTAAGTGAGTTACGCTCAAAATATCATTGGTCCCTTTTATGTTTTGTTAAAAAAAATTGGGAAAATCGCCCCCCAAATTAGCATCCCAAATAAAATTAATCGTCACTGCTTCACAAGTTACTATGCTTATGTATGCTTTATATGATTTGTAAGTTTCATCGGTTCAAGGTTCCTATTTTTTGAAAAGGCTGTAGTTAAAATTGCTTGAACGAGTCACTAGTCATGCAAATTTTGAACAGCCATTGCATAACCAATTTTTGTCTAACAGAAAATCAAAAAATCCGAAATATTTAGAAAAGCAAAACGTACATTTTATTACTCTTTGAGATTTTTTGGTGTTATTAATAATGTTTAAGTAATTTTGAAAAAAAAAATGGAATTTTTTTCAAATTTAAAAATAAAATTACTTTAAACCAAATTTTTCAAAAATAAGCACTTTGAACCAATGAAACTTATCGTAGGGGAGCAAAGTATGCTAAATGTGCAGTCACTCGAGCGTTATGGGGACCTATTGGGTTCTGAAGAGTACGTCCTAAAACCAAAAAAAGTTAAGTAAAGTTTTCCATTTTAGTGGGCGCTTGCCATTTTTTAATTTAATTTTCCATTTCCAACAATCGTTTTTTCCGATTATAGCGCCATCTATCCATAATCCGAAAAATTGTTTTAAATAAAAGTTACTTATTTTTACGTAAGGAATCCAAATCTGCAATAAAAAATGGGGGCTCCTATTTAAGATTTTAAAGTAACCCCCCAATCCATCTCCGTGGGGGGTCGTGTTTGGTGCCATTCGATAGATTTTTCAAAAATATTGAATAAGTGTATTTTACAGTTTTTCGATCTGATGTTCATTTCGCGAAATATCGCGGGATTCGTAATTAAAATATTAAATTTACCCCCCACCCCTCTCCGTGGGAAGTCGTGTTTAGTATCATTCGATAGATTTTTAAAAAATATTAAGCATATATTTTTTAGTTTTTCGATCTGTCATCCATTTCGCGAAATATTCGCTTATTTCTTGTGAAACTTTGGGACTCACCCATTTTCTTACGTCCGGCTCAAATCGTCAAATTTTTTAAATATACACTCTTTTGCATGTACTTAACTTACCTTATCTTAATCTGACAATTTCGAGTTTTTTTAAGAATAGATTTTTTTTTCGGTCCCCCCTTAACGAACTCCCCTGTGTTAATAGCCAATATATGGTAGAAGTACATCTGCAGGGTACCAGGTTTCTCCCCATATGATAATCTGACGCGCTCGAGTAACTGCAAAAATCCCCGCTTGAGCTCCCCTACCATATAGATCATATTCTTTATAAACAATACATATATTAAGCAACTAATGAAGCTAATTAAGTGGTGATTTTCGCGATTCTTTTCATCAAAATATAAAATGGACCAACAATATTTTGGGCGTAACTTACCTACTTTTAATGTTTGAAGTTTTTTTTAACAAAAATGAACCTTTTTAAACATGTTAAAAAAGTTATAATGAGTTTTCTAGGAAAAATGCTCCGTTTTTGGTTGAAATATTCGATTTGGAATTTGACGAATAAGAACCTACTTTTGATTAGTTACAACTATTCTTCTACTGAGTATACAGACTTCACGCATACACCATTTTTTTTTACCTTTTTATAAGCTATATTTTTGCTAAGAATTTTTTTTAATAAAATACTTACTTTTTGAGTTATTTGAGAAAAACTGTCCAAAAACATGTTTCTTTTTTGTTAAAAATGAACATATTCAGTCGCAAATAACTTGAAAAGTATTAACTTAGTGAAAAAAATCTATAAAACGAAAGTTGCTTAGAATTAGTCATTTTATCCAATTCTGGACTTATTTTGAATGTATATTTTTCACCTTCATTATTGTAACATTGAGGGGATGTAGAATTGTAAATTTTTATTATATAATGAAATAATTTTTATTATTTTTTTATTATATATATTTTCATCCTTCCTTTATTTTTTTGGGTCAGATTGTTCCTGGATCTGGCTATATGCATTTTAAAAGCATCCACAGCTATACGAGAAACATTGACATGAATAAAAACACCAATTCCTCGAAAAATCTGGCTGAATGTAAATTATGTATCAATTATTCTATGTGCTATGTTGACTAACCAAAAGTGATTGAGTCGACCTGTGGAAGCTAACTTTATCGTAATAGAGAATGACTCACTTGCAATTGGTTCCACATCAATCAAAAAAAAAAAAAAATAAATAAATAATTATCTATTGAATATTCTTTTTATATTATCAATAAAGTTAAAAATATTTCGACTAGTAATTTCAAATTATATTCAGAATAAAATATTTAAATATTATTGAACAGAAATATTTTATACATACATTTAAAAATATATACAGTCGGAAAAATTAAAGAATACCCATGAACGAACATATAAAACACGCTGTATTTTTCTGTCACCGTGTCACAAAGAAAAGTGTCCAGTGGAAATACATGTAACAATAATTGTTACATGTACTTGCGCTGGCCAATTTTTTGTGTGACACGGTGACAGGAAAATACAGCGTGTTTTATATGTTCGTTCATGGGTATTCTTTCATTTTTCCTACTGTAGGTCGCGCACATTACCAATAAAATAAATAATTCATATTTTTAATAAACAATTATTATCATAAAAAAAACTAACCTTTCGCTTCACAACAATTTATGCACGATCACTATCTCCGAAACTTTTATCATTAAAGGAGACACTAACAATACATTTCTGAAAATATATTGTTTATATATATAAAACATTTATTTAATCATCTTAACGCATCTGTCTTATCTTTTTTTTCTGAACATGTGGATTGTATTTGCTGTTAATTGTTTAAAACACTTAAATAATTAATTTTATTTCCGTTATGGCACGACCGCATTGGTAAATTTTTCGTGCGTATTGAACTAATGATTCGTCGCAAGAATTTGCGTCGCAAATTTTTACCAGTGAGGACGCGGTGCTCATATCATTTGATCTTCGCTCGAAAACGGACAACCGATGGAGCGTGTGCGTTGTGTGCGTCGAAAATTTTTGCGTCCGAACAATGCGACGATACGTCCACACTAGCACGATTTACTTCGAGCACGCAAATATTTGCGACAAACAGCTGGTACGCACGAAAAATTTACCAATGCGGACGCAGCATTAGACGTCGCAAATAATTACATATACATGGGACCTCTAAACAGCGTGCAAAAAATGTCATAAATAAAAAGTATTTCTAACAATGAAAATAAAACGATGTGATTTCTTTTTATCTTTAAGTAAACGAGGACCACCGAAGCCTTGGACCAGGTTGCAATGATTAATGAGCTCAATTATCTAGGACAGCGGTTCCCAACCTGGGGTACGCGTACCCCTTGGGGTACGCAACGACCTGGTTGGGGGTACGCCGAAAATATTTGGTAATGGCGGACTTGATGTGTTTGTCGTACGTTACGTACGTGGTGGTTGAAAAGTACAGTACAGTACTGGCGCGCCGAATGGTCCGATGGTCTGACTCACGCTCGCTCGTCAAGGTCAGTTCGCCCTCTGCCGCTCCCCCTCCCCCACTCACTTGCCACTATCACAAATCACAATGCAGCTACCGTACCGTCAGTCAGTGCTCGAATAGTTCGCTTGCATAGTAGTTAATTGTCGTCTGTCGCTCTTCATTACGTGATTTAATGTTCAGTTTACTTTTTACTTGCTTATTGTGCGTGTTAGTTTTTGACTGATTTGTAAACGATTTAACTGTAATCAAGAAGATGGAAAAGTGGTTAAAAACTGGATCGGTTAAAACAAATCAGACTGATACGGCAAGTCAGGTGTTTAGCAAGCCTAGTACGTCCCGGGACTTAGCAGCAGAACATTCTTCTTGTGTGAGTACCAGTGATAGTAAACCTCAGAAATCTAGTACTAGTACTGGAACTTCCTCAAAGAAACAAAAATATTCAAATGAGTATTTGAAATATGGCTTTTCGTTTACTGGAGAGGAGGAAAGTCCAAACCCACTATGTGTTGTTTGTGGAGAGGCTTTAAGTAATGGTAGCATGAAACCTTCCTTACTTTTGCGCCACCTTGAATCCAAACACGCCCAGCACAACAATAAAGAAATTATCTATTTTGAACGACTTTCAAAAAATTATGGGAAAGATGGCGTGGTTTCTTTTTATTTCGCATCAGTTAATAGAGATAATGAAAATGCTGTGGAAGCCTCTTTCAAAATTAGCTACCATATTGCAAAAAGTGGTAAAAACCACACAATAGGTGAGGATTTGATAGCCCCTTGTATAAAAGATGCTGTTCAGTGTATGTTTGGTCAGAACTTTGTTCGTAAGGTGAACTCCATCCCGCTGTCAAACAACACAGTTTCACGGCGAATTCAAGACATTTCTAAGTACATTGAAGAAAAAGTGGTTCAGCAATTAAAAGACAGTGATTTTTTCCATCCAAGTTAATGAAAATACGGACATTGCTGCCCTAGCAATCTTACTTGTTACTGCAAGATATGTAAATCCCAACAAGGAGTTTGAAGAAAATCTGTTGCTCTGCCATGCATTAACTGAGCGTACTACAGGGAAAGATGTGTTCAATGTGATTTATAGCTACTTCTGTGAAAAAAAAAATAGACTGGGGTAAATTGTGTGGTATATGCACTGACGGAGGAAAATCAATGTCTGGCAAATATATCGGTTTTCGAGGGCGCGTGAAAGAAGTGGCCCCGCACGTAGCATGAAGCCATTGTTGCATCCACAGACAGAGTCTTGCAGCCAAAAAGTTGCCGTCTTCTTTGAATGATGTTCTCAATGAAGCAGTTAAAATAGTCAACTTTGTTAAAGCCAATGCAACAAACTCCAGACTGATCAAAGTGCTTTGTGAAGGTATGGGTGGCATTCAATCCACGTTGCTTTTGCACACGGAAGTAAGGTGGCTATCTCGCGGGAAGGTTCTTACAAGACTTTTTGAGCTCAGACATGAACTGCAAGTATTTTTTGAAGAGCATCCTTTTTATTTAGCTTCCAAGTTTCATGATAGTGACTGGCTTCAAAAGCTTGCTTATTTAGCTGATATTTTTTCTCAGATCAATAAACTCAGTTTAGAGTTACAGAACAGCTCAATTACAGTATTCAAAGTTGCTGACAAAATTGAATCCATGCTGAAGAAAATTGATTTTTGGAAAACCTGTATTCAAAACAATCAAGCTGAAGTTTTTGGCACGCTTCATGATTTCTTGAGTGACAATAATCTGCCCATATCTGACAAAGTAAAATATCAAATAGTGACATATTTGACAAGCCTGAAGGACTCTTTTATAAAGTATTTTCCTAAACGTGGTGACGGAGAGAACTGGATTGCAGATTCTTTCAATGAAGAAAACGTCAAGACTGCTACACTGACCGTTCATGAGATGGAAAAGCTCCTAAAACTTTCAAGTGACTCCTCCTTGAAGTCCGAGTTCAAGAAGAAACCCCTTGGACAATTCTGGGTGAGAATTAGGGATGATTATGGACCTTAACCACAAAAGCCCTTCTGGTTTTACTTCCTTTTACAAACACAGAACTAGTTGGGAGATAGTTCTCTTCCTATGCTTTCATTAAGAATAAGAATAGGAATAAGCTAAATGCAAGTCCTGATTTAAGAGTGTATTTATCAACCTTTGGTATTGATTTCAAAATATTATGTGCAACAAAACAGGCCCAAGGGTCACACTAAAACAGTTTTGACTTGTTTTAAGGATGATTTTGATTTCTTTTTTTTTCAATAAACTTATTTGCTAATTCTAGTATGTGTTTGTGATAAGAAACATTGTATTTACTTTGTTATTATTTTTTACAGTTGGTATTTAGAATTTACTAAGTTTATTAGAAACATAATATATAGTGCTCATTTTGGAACAATAACTTTATTGTCAAATAAAAGATAAAAAAAAAACTCTTGCGTAAATATTTACTTTCCATGATTAATGTTCTTGCAACTTTTTTTTCTTGGGGGTACAATTTGAAATAAATTTATCTCAAGGGGTACGGCAGTGAAAAAAGGTTGGGAACCGCTGATCTAGGATCATGCATTAGTAATGCAGCCTCTTATGAAATCCAAGAACGTAGGAGAATAGGAATGGCCAAAATTGCTATGAGTCGATTATGAAAGCCATAGAAAGATCGCTCCTTGTCGAAGAATACCAAAATGAAATTGATCGGTGTTTTAATTTTTTCTATATTGAGTTGAGGGTACGAACCATGGACTATAAAATCGGATGACAGGAAAAGAATTGAGGCCTTCGAATGCTTCGGATCTTATTAAGAGATCACAAAAAATCATCCAGAAGATTATTTAAACTGGACACTCGTTTGTCTCGAAGGAATCTCAAAGTTTTTTGGACATAATGCAAGAAGTAGTAATGATAATTGATAATCTAGATATCGAAAGCCTTTTAATAATCGATGAAATCCACAAGAATATCGTTATATTAGTCACACCGTTTTTGGAGGAATACATTTAAGCCAAAAAGTGCCTTACTATACGGGTAGCCCTCGCATTTTAATGTTTGGATAATCAGACTAATTATTCGCTAGTATTTACCAGGTATTTCGTCTAGTCCGAATTGCGTTTCGTTTCTTGGGCCTTGTCGAATTGCGTCCCAAATATTTTGCTTACCTGGCCACCGATAACGTCTAGTCCGAATTGCGTTTCATTTCTTAATTAGCCAGCCCGATTGCGGTCAAAGGATAGCTTAATAAATATTAGGTAAGCAGGGAAATATAATAAACGTAATATCAACTAACAGTTTATTTTTATATAATACATTATATTAAAAAGCACCGAATTTATATTTAACACATTTAACGAAATTGTATCTTGAAATTTCACCTCTGTTATACCGGGGTGAAACAAAAAAATATTATGATGTGGAGACAAACAATAATTTTTAAATTTTGAATGAAATCCCTCACAAGAATTAGTTGTTCTATATATAGATGCGCTATTCTTTGCCCAAATTTGTGGAGGAAATGTGGAGTCCTCTTCAATAAACGTTTCAACTAGATAGTTTGCAAATGCGTCAACTCGATGATCATCTGGTTTTTCAGGCATAAAATCTTCCACAAAACAATCTCGAACTTGGCTCGGAGAAAGATACATTAGGCCAAAAATATGCTTCAGCCATTTACCTATTTCTGAGTTCTCGTTCTTATACTCAGAACTCAACCCCACATCTTGTACTTTACGCCACCTGTAACAAGATTATAGAATAAATTCTTTATTTCAGAAAGTACTTGCATTCAAGAAGAAGTTTGAAACAGGTCAAATTTTATAAAAAAATACATCTTTAAAAAATAATGAGAATATTTAGGAGCCAATTTTTTGACAGAGGTTATGACGACATCTTTTTTTCATGTTAAAAAATAATTTTTTTTGAAGATATTTTACCTACAGTTCTTGTTTTAACTTATATCAAATGCTGTTTTTTGTAAAAAAAATAATTGAAAAAATAAATATTTGAAAAAAGAAACTACAGTGAAGTTTGAAATAAACATATTGAAATGTTTAATTTTACAGCAAAAAAATATGATGACGTCATAACTCAAGTTTTTCTTAACAATCTACTATTTGCCAGTTACATTGCTATACGTATTACTTACCAAGCTTGAGCAAGATGAAATCGACAACCAATCCGGAAAAATTTCTCGCACGCTGGAGTGGATACCTAATTCATAATCAATCACTATTTTCGTTGGATTTAAATTGCATCTGAAATCTTGACATTTTTTCTTTAATAATTCGAATAATGATTTGTAAGTGAATTTTTGCTTATTAGGTAACAAACAAAATTAGGTATGTAATGTAAACATTTGAAAAAAAAATTTGTGCAATAATCCAATGTTCCATCCATAAATAAAGTGGAATTGTTACACATAAGTGAAAGATTAGACAGACATGAAAAAACAACAATATTAAACTGTCCATCATTAATCAGCAAAAACTGTTCATTTTTGATAGTAAATATTTCAATTTGTTTCAAAAATTCTTGAACATCCTTGGCTGATTTTGGCGATTTTGGAACCGTTTTCAATCGCGTGCGATTAATGTTCTTTTTTGTGTATTGGACATCTTTTTTTGACAGAGAGGTAAGTACTTCGCTTTGCTTTTCGATTTCCTTGTGTAACAACTTCGCAGGTCGTTTCGCAATATCTTCTGTTGTTTTTCTTTTAAGAGAATTGTTAACTTTCTGGGGAATTAATACTTCTTCAGCAAGCTTATGATTGTGTTCACCACTAACTTTTGAAAATACATTATTTAATGTATATAGTTTTGCTTTACACTTTTTATTTGTACAATACCACACAGTTTCACCAAACTTTTTTAATTCACGAAACTTTCTAAATTTGAATTTTTGAAAAACTGTAAGTGGTTTTCCCCGTTCACTTAACACCATTTCAAAATCCATTGCGCGGTGCGATTGTCTAAGTTTACTTTTTACAGAGTTTACAATGCAGTTTGGAAATAAACTGCAATTTTTAAAATTCCACCCTATTAAGTTACAAGTTACACTTTCTCTTATTTTTACTAAGAAACTAATTAGGTAAACCCTGTAAACCCAGGTAATAGTGTGTAGGATTAAATTTTATTGTTAGAAATGGAACGCAATTGACCATACAAAACACGTTAGCGATATTACCTGTAAATCCCTCAAAATTTTGGACGCAATTCGGATACCTCCCAGGTATTTCACCTAGTATTCATATACGTCATTAATGCCTGGTTGCACCAACATATATTAAGCTTAAGACGTAGCTTAAGCTTAAATATAAATGTAAATCCTTTTGCTGGTGCCACACTGGCGTCTAATGACGTTAATTCTCACATGATTTGACATATTTCTAGTGCAAATAATGCGATAATTAAAAGTATTAGATGCTAGTGTGGGCCTAGTATTAAAGTATAAGCTGAGCTTAGCTAAGTTGGAGCTTGATCTATTGGTGCAACCAGGCATAAAAAGCTTAACTAGAACACTGATGTTGTTCTTTTGTATCATTATTAAGAGTTCAGCTGGAATGTTGTCTGGTCTTGTGCTTTCTTGGTTTGGACTAATTTTGTTGTATCAATAATACCTTTTGGTATTATCTATTAAAGGATTCTTGACATCTTGGGCATCCTTTCTAATTCTTCCATTTTTGAATATTAATCCGACATGCACAGTTCTTTAGCCGCTCGTATTTTTTGTTTTATTTCTTTTTGTTTTCATCTGTATTCTTTGCCGTATAGTATTTGTTCTTTAAGATCTAGTATTTCTTCTGTCATCCATGGTTGCTTCTTGAATCAGTTAATTATACTATGTTCTTTCAGTAGGTCACATCATATGTTCACGAAATAATTTCCATGTTTTATCATGGAAATTATCTCTTCTGATCTCTCTATCTTATAAATGAAATCTCTTCTGATTTCCTTTTTGTAATTGTTTACATAATTTTAAATTTTACCTTTGTTGACATTTGAAATAGTAAACTTCTTTGCTTATGTCGTTTCTGTATTCGTTTTAGCCTGACTCTTGCTTTGGCTACTAAAGGATTGTGATCAGATCCAATATGTGCTCTAGACCAGCGGTTCTCAATCTTTTTGTGTCATGTACCACCAAATACTTTTTATTATTTTTGGTACCACCTAACTGAAATACATATCTAACTAGATGATCTAATGAACTATAATAGTGGTGCTGATTTTGGCTGTTTTTGCGTTTTGTGTACCACCTCAAAAAATGAAATGTACCACCAGTGGTACATGTACCACAGATTGAGAACCGCTGCTCTAGACTAAAGACTTCTAAGATTCCATGTGTCTATATTAACGATTGGTTTTGGTATTTTGAACCGGGGGATTCTTAGCGTTCCTTGTTCGCAAAAGGTCTCACCGGGACTAGGGGCTATTATGTTTGTTTTCTTCGCCATATCAATTTCCTGTAAAATAGTTTAACTTAGTGGTATTTTGTTGTCTTTTGTATGTGGAGTTCAGCTGACTCTAACCATGAACAGAGTTTGTTTGTAGCCGCTCATTCTAAAAACGACGCTGCGTAGATGCTTCTTAACTCCTGTTTCGATTATTATTTTGTTTCAGAGATCCCTAAAATATTATCATTTACCGTTTCTTCGGTTAAATCAATTTTTCTAACAAGGATGTCAGAACATATAATATGAGTAGTCAAAGATAATAATATAAATATTAATTGTATCAGTTATTTCATTTTATTCACTTCTTGTGGTATTATTCTAGATTTTTTCAATACTTTACTTTTTTGCCTTTTCTCTTTCCTTAGTTGTTATGTTCCTTAGATGTATACATGATATTGTTTACACGATTTTTTTCTTATTCTGCTTTATAATTATTTTTGGATTTTGTTATTTGCCTTTTTTAGGTTTTCATTTTATTCAATTTTTTCATTCATTTTGCCATATTCGCTATTTCCTCTTCTTCCAATTCCTACATCATATTGCCCCATATACTTTACCTTTGATAAATATCTAGTACTTAGTTTCTTCATAATCTTTTTGAGTTCATACTGGCTGTCTATTTATTTCGATTTGTCTGGTATTCCAAATATTAGTTACTTCTACGGAATATTCCATCCAGACAAATTTTATTTTGTCTTTTATCATCCTCCGATGATTACTGTATATTTAATTGTAACATTAAAGTAATCAAGATTAATTAGTGTATTTCGGATCCGTCTCTGTTGTTTTAATAAGGGTATTGGTACCGAGATAAGAAACCTGCCCCGAATCAATTTTAGAGGTCAAGGTTCTTCTCATCAACAAATATTTATTTTACAATGATGGAACAATAGGTTATGTTTAATAAAGTTACAAATTTGAGATTCTATTTTTAAATATTGCTTCAGCGTTATCTATTAAAAAAAATAATAAAATTCCTCTTTGTAAAAGGTATATTTAAAATCCCTAGAAACGGCTACATCACAACCTAACCTTTTTTGAATGAAGATTCCATCATCAGTGTTATCACAGGTCACATCACATGTTTTTATCCACAAAGATATATGGGTACCCTCAAGTAATTTTAAATTTATATATTTTTTTTTATTTATTTATTTTTTTTTATTTAGCGTATGGCTTAAGTATATCACAGAATATATTTAGATTTATGCATTATACAATGCACCACAAACAGATGTCCCATTTTTTTTTATATATTCGATTGACCCTTCGGTTGCCATTACAAAGTCTATAGGGTCGCCTGCGTATGCTCTGCGTGGGCAGTCCTGAACAATGTGACTGATCGTCTGTCTTGCAGCGCCGCAGTCACAGGAAGGCGAGGGGAGTTTACCCCATCTGTGGAGGGAGTCGGCGCATCTTCCACAGTTTGTTCGAATTCGATTAAGGGCTGCCCAAATCTTACGGGGACGTTCAAATTCGCCAGGTTTCCCTATGATGTCCGGTAGACTATGGTAATGCGGATCTGTCCTACCTTCCCAATCTTCCCTCCATCGGGTATTTAAGTCAAAGTTGGATTGCTGCAGCGCTTGAGCAGATTGTAGAGGGGGTAACCTGGATCGGAGACGGTTTCCAAGAATATCGGGGATGTCGTTGTGGACTAGAAGCTGGCGACTGTCCATTATTTTGTTATATTCTTTAACCAATGCATGTTCGCGGCGTAGGTTGGGTGGTGCTATATTACTAAGGGTAGGTAGCCACATTGTAGGGGTGGGCTTAATTGTGCCTGTTATCATACGCATAGTACGGTTTAGTTGGGTGTCGACCAGGTGGGTATGCCTGCTATTTAGCCACACTGGAGCACAGTATTCTGCCACCGGATATATCAGGCCAAGAGCAGAGCATCTTAATGTTGATGCTGTGGACCCCCATGTAGTGCCGCAGAGTTTCTGTATTATATTGTTGCGTGTTTTCAATTTTGCTGCTGTTTTCGTCAGGTGTTCTCTGAATGTGAGCGTTCTGTCTAGAGTAACCCCAAGGTATTTCGGGTATTTATTGTGTTTTAACAGCTTGTTATTAAAATACACTCGCAATTCTCTGTTTTCCAACTTGTTGTTTAGATGAAAAGCTGATACTTCAGTTTTTGTAGTACTTGGCTGTAGTCTCCATTTCTGTAGTTAAATTTATAAATGTATTAGATACATGAGATTATAAAAGTTGATGCGATGTTAAAAATATTCCTGGATTAACTCCCGGCATCACACGACTCTCCCCATGCTGTTTGTAATATCTAGATGTTAGACCTTATTTAAAAAGGCTTTAGGTGACAACAACGTGTGTCACCTTTTCTTTTTTAATTTTTTATTTTTTTTTAGCGTAAGGCCATGGGTACATAATTCGCAAATATTTTACGGCTATCTATACTTTTTCTGTCTTTACACGGCAAATTACGTGTAGTAAAATTCACACTGGTATGGATATGTAAACATTACTAGAATGTCATTCTACTTGAAAATGTCATCATTAACTTAAAGAGATGGCTTTTTAATGTACTTGGATAACTGTTATTTATATAATTGCAAATTATTAAATGAAGTAAAAGTCAGACTTACTCTCAATCTTTATTATAACTTCCGACGACCGGTTTCGCTCTTTAAAATTTGTAGAGCATCTTCAGGTCAAAGGTAACAAGTTACAAATCATGACATAGTTACATATCCGAATCATTTTGTATCATCATCAGCATCATCATTTTGTAACTTGTTACCTTTGACCTGAAGATGCTCTACAAATTTTAAAGAACGAAACCGGTCGTCGGAAGTTATAATAAAGATTGAGAGTAAGTCTGACTTTTACTTCATTTAAAATGAACTCTCACATGCAACCCATTCAAGATTTGCAAATTATTAATTTAATTAATAAATGTGATAGTTTTTTCACTAACTATGTATTCAGTGATTGTAATCATTTATATGTACAACAAAAACTAATACTCAATCTAGAAAAGAGGAAAAGTGTTAAAGTGATTTTTTAATAATATATTGTTACTATGGAACGCTTACAATTTTAAACATCTTTAACAACAAAATACTTGGATCACAAAATATATTATCCTTATGTATTCTCTGCCTGGATCTTTCACAAATAATTCACAATCAACAATTTTTTATTAAGTTCACGTCTTAAATCAATTATTTATCGAATACACTATATATCAATATTATTTAATAAACAACTCAAAATATTCCCGATGCCATGTCAAATATTTAAAATTGTCACTGATTGTCACTGTCTGACTGACAATATGCTGACAATATTGTATTCGACTGAGTGCGTTGTAAGACAAAGATAGATTTGGAAAATATTACCACGGACATGGTGTCAATTTTTTTGAATCCTGAAAAAACTAATAAATACTTTTAAAAAAATTAAACGCATAATGAAAGACTAAATTATTACCGGGGGCCGAAAGTCCCATAGTATAAATAAAAACCTTATTTTGAATGAGATTTTTGAAATTAAAAATCGCACTAAATTTTCTCCTAGTTTTTCACTTCGGTAACTTATTAAAATAAACAATATAGAAGTTCTCAGGGACTTTCGACCCTCACTAATAACGTAATCTTTCATTTTGCGTTTATATTTTTCAAAAATACTTATTAGTTTTCTCAGGATTTGAAAAAAAAATGAATCCCCATTTGAATAGCATTGCAGCCGAAAATACGTACCCATCCCCTTATAATGCCTCGACAACTAATGGCCATTGGCATGGTACAGTTGATTTTGCAATCAGATACCTAGTTTAGTGTGTAGCGTGTAGTGTGTGTGTGTTGAGTAAATTTCTTGTTACTTTGAAAAGTCGACTTCGTTGTCTTTCTATTTGTATCAGAACGTCTGCTGTCCCTCCGGCGAGTACCGATCAAATTTTTAAATTTAAATCTAAAATTATATCAAATATTTTATAATAAAGCATAACCTAAAAAAATATAAATTATCTTATCTTATAGTAGTATAAAGTTTGTTTTTACAAAATTATCACCGTAGGTATACATCTGTCTAAATAATGACAGCAAAATTAGATCTTTGCTAAATGTATTTTTATTAAAAGTTTGTAGTCATTTTTATGAAATAATATTAGTAAATTTAGTATATCATGATCATGAATAAGGATTTAAAAATTTAAAGAGGATGGTCAATGGATATTCATTATTATATCTTGGATTTGATTAATGTAGGTTAAATTAGGTTTAATATGAGTGGACGATTAACCCTTTTCCACTCGACATATTCAACCCGAAGAGGTGTGTAGTGTGTATTGTATGGATCTGGATTAGTGAAACAAAAATTACTACAGTAAATTTTTCTTTAAACAAAGTATACACTAAAAATATTATATTTTTACACTAAATATACAATGCTATATTTTTTAAATAAACGGATACAGTGGTGTATTTCGACACACTTCTTAAACGCAACAAAACCATTTGCTTAACCCTTTGTTTTCTACTGGTTTCACTGTGAAGCCACATACAAATCAATTTTTTGCTACGTTCTCAGTGGTATTTACCTGAAACTACTCACGTTATATGACGTATAAGGCTCCTTCTACTATAAAACATATCGCTTATCATAAAACATATATTTTTCACTTTTTTCTTTTAGGAATCCAATAGAATAAGTATTTAATTTTTACCTCAATTTTTGATTGAAAAATTTTCAGGAAACAAAGGTGACCGATCATATTACGAACGAAGTGGTGTTGCACAGAATGGGAAGGGACAGAACTTTTGACCACCATTAACACGTTGACGGACAGAACGTCTATAGACGTCTAATTTGCATTGATGTTATGTGACATGTAATGTGCATTTTCCCTATTATACTTTGAAAAATACATGTAGTATCACAACACTTGCTTATACATTTGACGCAGTGGCGGCTCGCGATTTTTACCATCTTCTTCTTCTTTAGGTGCCGTGTCTGTATTCAGACGTTGGCCGTCATCATGTTTACAATTTCCTGAAATCTCTCTCTATCGGCTGATGCGCGAAATAATTCTTCTACTGTGCAGCCACACCATTGTCTAATATTACGCAGCCATGAAAGTTTCTTTCGACCAATCCATCTCTTTCCTCCATTTTTCCTTGTATTATAAGGCGAAGCAGATGGTATTTAGGTCCTCTAATTATATGGCCGAAGTATTCTGTTTTTCTCCTCTTTATGATGCTTATGAGCAGACGTTCCGAATTCATCATTTGAAGAACATCTTCATTGGAAGTGTGCGAAACCCACGATATCTTTAGGATTCGTCGATAGCACCATAATTCGAATGCTTCTATTTTGTTTATCATTGTGGTTTTTAACGTCCATGTCTCACAACCATACAATAGGATAGACCACACATAACATTTCAGCACCTTCTTTCGAATATTCATCGACAGGTTTCTATTGCATAAAACTGGTTTCCAGGTCATAAAAGCCTTCCGTGATATTTCGATCCTAGTTATTATCTCTTCATCAGAGTCACAATTTACATTTAACCAGCTGCCGAGGTATTTGAAATGATTTACCCGTTCTAACTCCTCTCCATCAAGAGAAAGCTGACCTTGATCTATATTAATCTTTCCAACTGCCATCCACTTTGTTTTTGAAATGTTGATTTTAAGGCCTCTCCGATAGCTTGCTTCACTGACTAGATTTAGTAGTGTCTGAAGATCTTGTAAATTTTCAGCAAGAATGGCTGTATCGTCAGCGTATCTAATATTGTTGATTATTTCTCCGCCTAGCCTTACTCCCTCTTGTCTGTCATCCAAAGCCTCCCTAAAGATTTCTTCAGAGTACAGATTAAAAAGGGTGGGTGATAAAACACAACCTTGTCGTACTCCACGTTTTATTGGCAGTTTTTCAGTACGACTGTCTCCAATTTGGATAGAGGCTACTTGATTGTAATATAAGTATTTCAGCAGTCTTATATCGTAGTGGTCAAGTCCTGCTGCCTGCAGGCAATCGAAAAGTGTATCATGTTGTACTCGGTCGAATGCCTTCTCGAAGTCGATGAAACAAACATAAACCTTCTTTGGGAATTCACAACTTTTTTGTAATAGAACGCGCATACAAAATAGTGCTTCTCTAGTTCCTAAACCATTTCTAAATCCAAATTGGTTATTACCCATTCTAGTTTCGCACAGAAGGAATACGCGGTTTTGTATAATACGTAAAAGTATCTTAAGTGTGTGACTCATCAAACTGATTAGTCTAAAATCGCTGCATTTGGTGGGCCTGCTTTTCTTTGGTAATGTTATAAACAGTGACTCCAACCAATCATCTGGTATTTTTCCTTCGTTGTAAATTTTGTTAAAGAAAGTAGTCAAGTAGGTAATGTTTTCCTCATCCAAAAGTTTAAGTAGCTCAACAGGGATTTGATCTGGTCCAGGTGCTTTATTGTTTTTGGCTTGTTGTATTGCTTTTATGACTTCTGACTTCAGTATACTGGGACCTCTGTCTAATTGGTTGTTACAGGTAGTATTTGGAGCATTTTCTCGAGAAGTATCGTCAAAAAGGTCACTGATGTGTCTCTCCCATTCTTTGCACTGTTGTTCGTGATCACAAATTTTTCCGTCTGCGGTTTTAAGTACGTGAGCATTTTTCTGTTTTCTAATTCCGGAGGTATATTTAAGTTTCTTGTGGAGGTTGAAACTGTCATGCTTTTTTTGAAGATCTTCTATTTCTTTACATGAATTCTCGAGCCAGGATTCTTGGGCCTGTTTAATTTTTCTTTTTATGAGTTTGTTAATTTCACGGTATTTGATATTATTTCTATTTTTTATTTTCGTCGAACTTCCATCAAGTCTAGAATTTCTTGGTTCATCCATTAATTTTTTGCCAACATTGTAGGTGTTTTTAAAGATTCCCTTACGTCCTCTAAAATCGAGTTTTGAATATCGTATCAACATTCGTTAATAGTTCTGTTTTCGTTTGGTATATTTGATATTCTGTGCATTTTACTATTTATCTGATGTGCTATGTGTTCGCGCGTTTGGGTGTTTTAAGGCAAGGGAGGCAATAACTAACTGTAAAATATCTAGACAAATTTGCACTAGCAACAAAAATCCATCAAAAAAATTTAATTTAAGGCCCCATTTTTTGACCATTTTTTATTTACATTTTGTAATATCATAATTCATAATTTCATAATTTCATAATATCATATCATTTTAAAAATAGTTAGTCAAATTGTAAAAGCGTATTACCAAAGTTTGTGTTGTTTATTTGTTAATAATTCTATCTCGATCAGTAGGTACACATATCAAAATAAATACAGATTTGAATTTTTACAGGTTACACACAGGTTAAACAACACACCGCCATACAGGTTAAAGGTTCACAGGTTTTAAGATACTCAACTGAATTTTTTTAATTCTAAAAGCGGCCTACTGTGAATCCAAGAACACGGTAAATTACCGATATTTTTCTTTGCATTACCGATATAGGAAAAACTCATTTGAACAAGTTGTTCCAAATATTATTCTAACCCCACATACCAAATTTCATTACAAAATTCGCACTTTTAGTTTTTTCATTATTTGTAGTCAGGATACTAAAATTGTAGAGGAGGCTGCTGGCCGATCAGCCGCCCTTGCCCAATCTCCGGGAAGTGTGTGCGTTAAACTATAACGTAGCTCTAAGGAGACCCGGTCTCCGTAAACGCTGCTGGGCTGCGCGGAGCATTAGCAAGTAAGATGTTCCGGCCAGCAGCCTCCGCTCCAGTTTTAGGATCCTGACTACAAATAATGAAAAAACTAAAAGTGCGAATTTTGTGATGAAATTTGGTATGTGGGAATAGAGCATTATTTGGAACAATTAATTCAAATAACTTTTTCCGATATCTCTAACGCGAAGCAAAATAGCAAAGTAAACAAAACAGTGTAGCATGTGTAAAAAAAGAATGTGTGTGAACTTTGTACGCATGTAAGAAGTTATACTTCTAAATATGATTTCAATGAAATAAATATACTTTCGGACAGTTTATTTGTATTTTATTTAAAGATTAAATTAATTTTTACTTACTACTTTCCAAAAATTTTTATAAAAACAATACCAAAAATTAAAAAAAGGTTATAAAACACCAGGATTTGAACCGGGGACCTCTTGATCTCCAGCCCAACGCTCTACCACTGAGCTTTACCCTTTTGTTTATACGGGCTACAAGATTTCTCAGACATAGTGAAAAACATACGAAGTGAATTATAAAATATTTTAAATATTACTTATGGTAGGGGAGCAAAGTATGCTAAATGTGCAGTCACTCGAGCGCTTTGGGGACCTATTGGGTTGTGAAGAGTAGGTCCTAAAATCAAAAAAAGTTAAGTAAATTTTTCCATTTTAGTGGGCGCTTGCCATTTTTTTATTAAATTTTCCATTTCCAACAATCGTTTTTTCCGATTATAATGCCATCTATCCATAATTAGAAAAAATGTTTCGAATAAAAGTTACTTATTTTTACGTAAGAAATCCAAATCTGCAATAAAAAATGAGGGCTCCTATTTAAGATTTTAAAGTAACCCCCACCCCACCTCCGCGGGGGGTCGTGTTTGGTGCCATTCGATAGGTTTTTCAAAAAGATTGAATAAGTGTATTTTACAGTTTTTCGATCTGATGTTCATTTCGCGAAATATCGCGGGATTCGTATTAAAATTATTTAATTTACTCCCACCCCTCTCCTTGGGAAGTCGTGTTTGATATCATTCGATAGATTTTTAAAAAATATTGGGAACATATTTTTCAGTTTTTCGATCTGTCATTTATTTCGCGAAATATTCGCTTTTTTCTCGTGAAACTTTGGGACTCACCCATTTCCTTACGCCCGGCCCAAATCGTCAGATTTTTGAAATATACACTCTTTTACATGCACTTAACTTACCTTATCTTAATCTGACAATTTCGAGTTTTTTTAAGGATAGATTTTTTTTTCGGGCCCCCCTTAACGAACTCCCCTGTGTTAAGAGCCAATATATGGTAGAGGTACATCTGCAGGGTACCAGGTTTCTCCCCATATGCTAATCTGACGCGCTCGAGTAACTGCAAAAATCCCCGCTTGGGCTCCCCTACCATTATTACCTTATTCCCGAAGTAGACAAGTCCAAATACACAAAAATTATAATAATAGTTATTTATGATATAAATATTAAAAGCACAATTTTAAGGAACGTATGTGAAAGATTCGCTTCGCTCATTCTGCAATTCACATGAGTGCCTTAAAAATGTACTTTTTAACACCTATATCATAAAATATTTTTTCTACAAATGTCTTATATATCAACAATTATAATTTATTCATTCTTAATTACAGGACAATACCTACAAGAACTTTTACTTGGACTTGACTGACATTCCATTTTTATATTTTTCTTGACATTACATCAAAACTGCCTATACTGTCAATACGTAAATCATATATCAACTATAGAATAACATCTACTTTTATTTTTGTATATTCTAACAAATTTTAATAGTTTTTTTTCTACAAACGTGTTAAAAATGCAATAATACAGTTTAAATTAAATTAAAAAATCCTTTTAAACCACCTTTTTCAAATTGCGCAAGTTGCATTATTAATATTAATGTTAATAAATGAAATATAAATATTTTGACGTTTCACAATTTGACAATTCACTTTTAACTGCAGTGCCTTAAAATTTTTAAAGCAGTGGTGCTTTAAAGTAGCATTTTTAACGCTCCTATGGAGTGTTATACATTGCATTTTTAACACGTTTATAGAAAAATATATTTAAAAACACTAATATATCCTTTCCACACCTTTTCTGGACTGATAAATACATAAATTAAAACATTTAGTAACGAACTCCATACTGTCTGTGTGCGCATGCGCGCAGATTAATAAAATTTCACCTTCAATCGCGCCTAAAGAAGTATAACTTCAAAAATTATGGGGAGGCTAAGCCTGCCTTGCCTCCTCTGACCAGCCGCCACTGATTTGACGCACTGTCCGTCAACGTGTTAAGAGGAGAAAAACAGCATATTTGGGACACATACTTAGTAGAAATGATAAGTACGAGTAGTTGCGGCTGATTATAAAGGGTAAAATGGAATGAAAACGGGGTCTTGGTAGACGACAAATATTCTGGCTAAAAAAAATTCATCACTGGACCGAGTTAAACACAGACGCTTTAAAGAAAAGCAGAAGACATACACGAATTTGCAATTATTGTTAGAGACAACCTTCACTAGTGGAGTGGACACTAGAAGAAGAAGAAGAATATTAAATAAATGGTCATTAAATAAATCAGTTAATGAAAGATTTTTTGTTTTAACAATTTGTTCTTTCGATATTTTTAAATCGTTTTTATTTTATCACAATTCGCAATTACGACATAAATTAAATATGCAGGTGCATGATAAGTGAACTTGTGTTTGGATTACGATATTAAGATATTCACACCTGCCAAGTGTAGCGATAATGAGAGATTTAATTTTGTAAATCCGGTATATGATATGAAAAAAAAACTATAAATATAATACTATCAGTGGCAGCGCAATAAAAGTAATTATGCTTGAAATTAAAAAATTAAAAAAAGAGCACAGCAGAATTCTTATCTGAAAGTAAACAAAAATCACTTTTAACGTCGAAGACAAATCTCCTGTTATAATTGGTGTACCAATTACAACAGGAGTTTTTACTTCAAGATTAAAATTTATTTAACTACATGATATATGTACCGGGTGTCCCAATAAGAATTGCGCTCGGCCATAACTCAGGAACCGGTTATGCTACAGCTTTGGGAGGAAAATTTTTATAACAAAAGAAAAGCCTGAAAATTATTTTCATAATTGTAAGTTCACCGCTAGAGGGCGTAATTGAATATCAAATATTAAAAAATCGAAATTTTACAAAATTTGCCTGATGAAAGGGTACTGGAAATACAATTATCGTATTCTTCATAAAATTCTGCGCATATTTTATTTCACCTGTGTGTAGTTTAAGTCTACCTGTGCAAATAAGAGACGGGGGTGAGTGGGAACCTTGTTGTGAAAAAATCGCTGTAAGTCCGGTTCTGCTTAATTGATTTTTGCAAACTTGGTCATGTTGAAAACAGCTCCTTTTCGTCAATGTAATAGTTATAATTTGGAAACAGCCTATTACATAATATGCCGGCTAGGAGGCGCTATTTATTTTCTTTTTAGAAATCTAGCTTTCTTTGGAAAATATAAAAAACAAGTATGCATTTTTTTCTGTATTACAAAATTAGACCAAATTAGCAACAGAATACCGAAAATCGCATGTCTATACCTTTTTTCTATCTAGATATATCTTCAGAAACGTGTAAATTTTAAACATAATTGTTGCTGTCATATAAGTGGAAATATATAGAAGCAAGTAGTGTGCTACGGAAAAAAACAAAGAAACACTTTCCAGATCTCACCGTATATAATAAATCAAAACAAAATATGAAAAACTATACTACTGGGGTGACATCTTTGGGGATACTTCATTGTATATATTCTAGCCGCAACAGTTGCATTTCTTATGTATTCAAAGGATGTGGCTATCATGTCAAATGCTTCTTCGTTTGTAAGAATCATCTTGAATTTCACTCTGTATAAATTTTATATAAAATTTAATAGAAACAAACCGCAATAAACCATCAGTGAACAAATTTTTATGTTTTACTGATTTGACACATAATTTGACACATGATGACTTTTGAAGTTAATACTTCTAATACATAGTTCTATTTTTTCCATAGCACACTACTTGTTTCCACTTTGACTTCCTTAACTTAGTTTACCGGTGACAATAACAGTTATGTATTTATCTTAGTTGGGAATAGGATAATTGATATTAAAATATAATGAAATAAAAATTAAAAATCTGTGTTTAGAAAATCTGACGTTTTGAAATTTTCTATGATTCATCAAGAGAAAAGCAAATGCGCGGAGGCAACAATTCATAAAAATTTACATATTAACGCTATATTTTTGGTATTATTTTAAGTATTAAAATTAGTGTAATATTTAAATAAAAATAAAATTAAACTGTTTAAACTATATTTATTTCGTTAAAATCATAATAATAGAAGTATAACTTCTTGTTAACTTTTATAGTGTTAATTGTCTTATTGTTGTTTTGATTCATTATATACGGTGACATCTGGACAATGTTCGTTTGTTTATTTCCATAGCACACTACGTGCTTCTATATATTTCCACTTATCTGACAGCAACAGTTATGTTTAAAATTTACACGTTTCTTAAGATATCTCGAGATATAAAAAAGGTATCGACATGCGGTTTTCGGTATTCTGTTGCTAATTTAGTCTAATTTTGTAATACAGGAAAAAAATACATACCTGTATTTAATATTTTCCAAAGAAAACTAGATTTCTAAAAGAAAAAAAAATAGCGCCTTCTAGCCGGCATATTACGTAATAGGCTGTTTCCAAATTATAACTATTACATTGGAGAAAAAGAGCAGTTTTCAACAAGACCAAGTCTGCAAAAATCGATTAAGCAGAACCGGACTTACAGCGATTTTTTCATAACAAGTTTTCCACTCACTCCCACCTCTTATTTGCACAGGTAGACTTAAATTTGTGAAATAAAATATGCACAGAATTGTATGAAGAATACGATGATTGGATTTCCAGTGCCCTTTTATTAGGCAAATTTTGTAGAATTTCGATTTTTTAATTTTTGATATTCAATTACGCCCTCTAGCGGTGGGCTTACAATTATGAAAATAATTTCTAGGCTTTTTTCGGGGCAACTTTTGTTATAAAATTTTTTTTCCCAAAGCTGTAGCATACACGGTTCCTGAGATATGGCCGAGAGTCATTCTTATTGGGACACCCGGTACAACCAACTCCCGGGAACCATCCCGTTTAAATTAATAAAAAAAAAATCATTTGTGTGAGTTGAATATATGTTATTGAGCATATTTTTTGTGATTATTACTTGTGATTCTTTGTCCAATAATTTAACTGATTCTGGCTCCTGCTGCTTTACCATCCTTTAGCTGTGTTATTACAGATTTAACTTCATGTGGGAATATTCTTGGTAAATCTTTCACATCCTCTTCTAACTCAAAGCTGTTATCTCTTTTGTCTTTAAAAGATTTCTTTAGATATTGTTTCTACGTTATTATTTTATTCTATTTGTACAAGATGAAATTTGCGTTAAAATCAGTTAGATTTTCTTTCTTTCCGTCTCCCCCTTAAGCAGACCACGCACTGAATCGGCATCGAGCTATCGGCATCGAGCTATCTGCTCGGCTAAGAGCAATCGGCAGATTTTGCTACACATGGAAATAAATAAGCCACCGCGCACCGTTTGACTGTCGAACGTTCTTAGGCAGTGCGCGGTGGCTCATTTATTTTCATTTGTAGCAAAATCTGTCGACTGCTCTTAGCCGAGTCGATCGCTTTATGCCGATTCGGTGCTTGACCTGCTTTATTCCACCTGTGAGTTCTTTAATTTTCTTGTGGATATTGTAACTATCGTATTATAACTGTAGAGTCACAATTTCGTTGCAGCTTCCCATTGCTTCTTTTTTTACTGCTTTTATTTTCCTTCTTATTGTTATATTTATCGCTTTATATCTATCCTGGTCACATTTGGCCTTTATTCTTTCGTTCATCAGCTTCAGGATCCCATCTATCATCCATGATCTTTTCTCGATTAATTTATGGACCGTTAAGTGCTCTTTCATGATGCTCTTCTTCGGCCGGGACCCCTTTCCAAATATTGTGCCCAGAATAATAAAATGGAGGACTCCATAACGTTCTGTGTGTCGCATGACATGGGCAAAATACTGAAATTCTCGTATTTTTACTGTGCTCACTACTTCAATTATCAACCCATCTTAAACCTAGCAGCCTTGGATACACCCACATTTCGAAATATTGAAGTTTATTTAACCCTTCAACGGCGAAATTTTTTTTCCTAGAAATATGCTGTGCTAAGTTATAATTCCTAATTATTATGATTAAGTTAGGCTCTTTCAATAACTTTTTAACATTTTTTAAAATTTTTTTTGCGATATAAGTGCCGTTACCACATGGTAACACTAGCCGTTAGTGATATACAAAATAATAGAAATTCAAATATCTGTTGCAAACTGTCAAAAATGTTTATTTAGTGTGAAAAATATAGTTACAGTCTATACATATACCAACATTACATTTACAACACATTGTTCGGATGCTTGAGGAGCAACCTTCACCGGCACAACGTTTTCTTTTTTTATCGCTAGTTGGAACTAATAAATGGTCAACCTGGTCATATCTAATATCATCAGACACCCGGTTTAGAGTAACGCTGTTTTTAGATGTAGATGGCCTTCCTGATCCTTTTGAAACTGTTTTGTATTTCTCAAGATGATGCAAAACGATTTGTCTTCTGTAATTTAGCTGACTAATTGGTGGTTTGCTTCTGCATTTTCGCCTAACAGACCATGCATTTACTACACTTGTGTCCAGCAACCAAGTAAAAATGGACCACCACCACTTTTTCCTTCTGAAGGATATACGATATCTTGAAATATTTTCATCCATCAGGTCGGTTCCTCCCATAAAGCGGTTGTATTCGGTTATAAGCGTTGGACGCGATACCTGTATAATTTATTTTTCCTTCTGAGAGAATCTTTTCACTAAACAAGTGGGATTTACTCCATGACAGGTAGAGGCTACGCTAACAACATTATTATCCAGCCACTTCACAACAATGATTTCATCTTCTTTATCAATAGCTGATACGTAATTACCCCTTTTCTGAGAATTAGATTTAGATAACATATTTTTTCGCAGGGGCAACGTTGCGCTGAGTGTGTGAATATTAATTGTATTTTGCTCCTGTATTAAACCCGTTTTTCGCGAAATGCAGAGTAAATCAATTACAGCAAACGCATAAAGTGTGAAGTTAAGTGAGTAATCTTCGCGCTGAACGAAAAATAATAAACTAAATATTGAAATTGTGCTCCAAATTGGCAAAAATCAAAGGTAAGCGTAACACATAAACAAATAAAACGTCATCGATATTACGATATTCGAAGTGGATTCTTGTTTGATTGGAACGCGGTGTTGCCAAGTCGACAGGGAAGTCCTGTAAGTAGGGAGGAGCGAAATAGTATATACTGCTCAATATAATTTTATCAAAAAAAAAAAGAAAAAAAGTAAGACGCTACACTGAGAAAGGTTAAGTTTCCGCGGAGATAGTCCGAACGAGACCTTTATCGCAGTAAAACGAACCAGTTGTAATGAGCAGAGAAGATAAAAAATACGAAGAGCTATTATTTCGAACAGAAAGTGACGGTACCATGACAGACGAAAACGACAAGAAGAGAAAAGAGGAAGAATTGGAACGGGCTTTTAACAAAAGTCGAAAAATAAGCAGATCTCCCTCCTACAGAAAGGAGAAAATGGAGGAGAATATACAAAAAATTATGGAAATGATGGCAGGAGTAAGTCTAAAAATCGAGGAACAATCAAGAGAACTTAGCGAGATGCGTAGAGAGCAGAAAGAATATAGAGATGAAATAAGAGAGCTACGCCAGGAGAATGTAACATTAAGAGAAGAAAACACGAAACTAAAACAGGCAGTTTATCAAATAGAAGAACGGCTTGAAAGTTTAGAAAATCAAAAAAGGCGGAAAAATATAATTATACAGGGATTGAACATAGATACAAATGGGCCAGATATCCTAAAACATGCAATGAAAAATTTTATGCAGACAGAATTAGAAGTAGATGTACAAATAGAGAAGGCTCTGAAGTTAGGAGAAAAAGTTTGTCTGGTTGAGCTTGAAAAGGAAGAAGATAAAAGAAAAATCATGCGAAACAAAACCAAATTGAGAAATCGAGAAGAAGGTCTAGTTTATATCAACGATGACCTATCAAAGAACGACAGAATTGTACAGAAACGTGTCAGACAAAAAGCGCAAGAACTAAGAAAGAAGGGAGAAAAGTGAAAGTAGGGTATAAGAAAATATATGCCGATCATGAAATATGGCGCTGGGATGGAATGAACCAAACGTTGGTGGTAGAGACCAAAGCAAAAAACTAAGCAATAACAATGAAAGGAAACAAATGACGACGAAAAATGCAAAGAATAGGATTACGAACTATGGAAATAAAACAAATCAAGACAGCAATAAAAAAGAAAAGCCGAAAAATGACAAGATACAGTTTGCAACAGAGATAAATAAGACGGAAACGACGCAGGCAATGGACAAGGCAATAAGTAAAGATAACAAAAAGAAAACTAAAGTCAACTTGGGTACATGGAATGTAAGAGGCACATACGAAACAGGAAAACTCAAATAATTAATTAGAGAAATTAAAAGATATAATGTAGAAATAATAGCTTTACAAGAGACGAAACAATTGGAAACAGAAATAGTAGAAATAGAAGACGTGGTATTTTTTAAAAGCGGGGGAGAAACCAGAAGGTTAGGAACAGGTTTTATAATACAGCGAAAATGGAAGGAAAGAGTAATGGCATTCCAACCAATATCAGATAGACTATGCACAATAAGATTAAAAGGGGACAAACGAAACATAAGTATAATAAATGTACACGCACCGATTGAAGATGCCACAGAAGAAGAAAAAGATGAATTCTACGAGCAATTGGAAAGAGAATATGATAAATTACCAGTGTTTGACATCAAAATAATAATGGGAGACTGCAACGCCAAAGTAGGAAGAGAGAATATATACGAACACATAATAGGGAAATATAGTAAGCATGAGGTGTCGAACGATAATGGCCAAAGAATAATAGGCTTTGCAACAGAAAGGCAAATGGTGATACGAAGCACACAATTACGCCGAAAAGATATATATAAAGGAACGTGGATTTCCCCTGATAAGAAGACAGTAAATCAGATAGACCATATTTTAATAGAGAAGAAGCATGCAAACAATGTAATAAATGTAAAGAGCATGAGAGGAGCGGACTGTAACTCTGACCACTACCTGGTGAGAGCAGAATATAAAATCGAGCATAACATAAAGCGAAACAATAAAACAACAGAAAAAATTGGAAAACAATTTAACATAGGACTACTAAAAGATAACAACACACAGAAGAAGTATGAACAGGGAATAACCAACAGACTAATCAGGGAACAAGAAACGTCAAGCCCAGACAAACAATGGCAAAATATCAAAGAAGCAATCTTGGACACAAGTAAAGCAATCCTAGCGAAAACCAAAAGAAAACACAAAACAAAAGATTGGTATGATGAAGAATGTCAAGAAGTAGCAGAAGCAATAAGAAAAGTAAGACTCAAAAATCTCACAAATGACGAAGAAAGCACTAGAGAAGAATACAGAGAATTGAGAAAAATCATGAAAAGAAAATGTAGAAGCAAAAAGAGAAAATACAACGAGAACAAACTGAAAGAAATAGAAGAAAAATTAAAAAAAAAAGAAATAAGATCATTCTACCAGGAAGCAAAAAAAATGGAAAGAGGATATCAAAAAAACAACCCATAGAGATGATAAAGGGATGTTGCTAAATGAGCCTGAAAAAATAAGGAAAACTGGCAAAACTATTTCACAGAACTGCTAAATAAGAGCGAAGTACAAAAGGAAACAAACCATGAAATTGAAGATGATCAGATAGCAATAGAAATACCCACGGAACAAGAAATAAAGAACGAAATAAAGAGCTTGAAAAATAACAAAAGCCCAGGAATAACAGAAATATCGGCCGAAATGATAAAATCAGGAGGGAAAAGACTACAGAAAGAGATATATGACCTGATAAAAAGAATATGGGAAGTAGAAAAAATGCCAGAAGAGTGGACCATAGCAAGAATATGCCCTATACATAAAAAAGGTGATAGAATGCGATGCGAAAACTACAGAGGCATCGCACTATTAGAAATAGTTTACAAAATCTTGGCACAAAGTATAAGAAAAAGGCTAAGTCATTATTCGGAAAAAATACTGGGGGAATACCAGGCAGGTTTTAGAAACAACAGATCAACGACTGACCAAATATTTGCCTTAAAAGAAATACAGACAACCTGTTACGAACATAAAACAGTACTATCTGCTTTGTTCATAGACTTTAAGCAGGCTTACGACACAGTAAATAGACAGCAGATGTACGAACTGATGAAAGAATTGGGGATACCAAGTAAAATTGTCAGGATGATAAAGATGACGATGGAAAACACAACAAACGAAATAGCTTGGAAAGGGTATACATCCAAAAAGTTTGAAACCAAGGAAGGATTACGACAAGGAGACCCACTATCAACAATGGCATTCAATCTAACATTGGAAGGAATAATCAGGAAAAGCAGAATAAACATGCAAGAAACGATATTTAAAAACGGCCACCAATGCATAGCATTTGCAGATGATCTGACGCTATTAGCAACAAGCAAAAAAGAACTACAAAAGTTAATGAAAAACATAATAATAGAAGCCAAAAAATTCGGACTTAAAATAAATGAAGAAAAGACAAAATATATGATAATGGGAGAGATCCAAAAAGAAAAAGAGAATAACATCATAGTACAAATAGATGAAGAAAAAACATACTCGTTTAAAAGAGCCAAAGAAATTATTTACCTGGGAGCCAAAATAGATGAAAATGGTCATGAATAAGGGGAGATAAAGGCAAGAATAGCTAAAGGAAATAAAAAATATGGAGCATTACGCACATTATTGAAATCCAAATACGTATCAAGAAAAACAAAAATAAGAATTTATAAGACTGTTATCAGACCTACAGTAACATACGCAAGCGAAACATGGGTGCTCAAAAAGTCAGAAACAGACCTGTTAGAAAGATGGGAGAGAAAAATGCAAAGAGCAATATATGAAGGTGTGAAAATAGAAGGTCAGTGGAGAAGAAGAACCAATAAAGAATTGGAAGAACTATATCAAGAGCCAACGATTACGACGACGATCAAAGCACAGAGAATACGATACTTGGGGCACATAGAGAGAATGGGAAGTAAACGAATGCCAAAAATGGTACTTTCACGAAGACCAATACAAAAGAGGAGGAAAGGCAGGCCAAGGAAAAGATGGAAGGACAGTGTATATGAAGACTTGAAGAAAAGTAACATTGAGAGGTGGAAAGAACTAGCATTGGACAGAAGGAGATGGAGAGAGGTTGTGAAGGAGTGTATAAAAAGACTGAAGTGTATTTAAATAAAATTTATAAGTTATGTAAGTTATATTAAGTTATTTACTATATTATTTATGTAATCAGAAATGTAAACATTTTAGCCCTAGGCCTACAAGGCCTGTTGCGCTTAATAAATAAATAAATTTTTTCGCAGGTAAAGGACAGCTTTTCTGGATATGGTTGTCACGGATTGTTCCCGTTCCATCAAAGCCGCGTTGTTTCAGGTAATGTAAAATATTGAAACAAGTAAAAAGGTTATCAAAATAAAATCGAAATGGAAGTTTGGACACATTAGGGGAAAAGTCGTCAATCATGTTGATAAGAGGTGCTGCACATTTCCCGAATCCATTTTCATAGAAAGTATTTCCCCTAGGATTGTTCCCTTGGTATACATCGAAATTTACAAGATACCCCAACAGCATTCAAACACCATACCTTGTAGCCGAATCGGATTGGTTTTCCTAGTATGAATTGTTTGCTGGGATGTCTTCCAAAATATTTTACCATGGATTCATCAAAATTTAGGTGTTGTTCAGGAACAAAATTTTTAATAAAATTTTCTCGTAGTTTATCCATGAGAGGTCGTAATTTCCACATTTTGTCATTATTATTAGGTTTCATGTTATCAGCACAGTGTAGATATTTTAGAATCTGCCTAAACCGATCTCTTCGCATGGCATCTGACAAAATGGATACGTTCAAGTCCTTTTCTGTACTCCAGTACATGTCTTTTCCAGGCAATTCATGATAACCACTTAGAATCATGATGGCGATAGCGCATTTCATCTCACCAGAAGTGATTTTAGGATCTGAATGATTTAAAAAGATAGCATATTTTATAGACTGCTCAACAAGTAAGTCAAAAGTTTTTTGATAAATAAACTGCTCAAAAATTTCTACATCGGTTAGATTTTCAAATCTGGAGTAATCAGGTTCGGGAAAAGCTTTTTTATTTGGAATTATATCGCCCTTTTTTATCCAAGTGATTTTTTTCTCTCCTGGTCTGGTATACGGACCTTCATTATCTTGAACAGGCTCGTCTGGCTCTTCATTTATAGCTTGGTTCACTCTTAGTTCTGTTCCAGCTAATAATTGTTGACCACTCAGATTATCGATTAAACCCCCCACCTCTTCGTCGCCTGAATCTTCATCGGTCAAAACGTTTGCCTCTGGAGGTTCTATAAATATATCTTGAACATCTAAGTCATCTTCATACACCATTTGCAGAGCTTCTTGCAAGGTAAAACCTCTCCTGGAAAAAAATCACGCAATCTTTTAATTGACTCCCATAAACAGCTAGCGTTACCATATGGTAACAGGCGAAAAAAACGAACCTAACTAATTATTTGAAAATAAACTAGCACACATTATTATTGGCCATCCTATAAAGTACACTTTTACCTATAATTTGTACATATTATAAACAAATAAAAGTAAACGGAGGAGTTTGAAAGTTACTTACTGTAATCGAAGGTCGCCATAATCCATGATTTGCAAACAAAGTCGTTTTTAACGATCGCTCGATACGCACAACAAGCCGCTGCGAACGTCGAATTAGTACTAACGAGTAGCGATACGTATGTAGTAAGGATCCCCTCTCGCAGAGTTCAAATTTCTAACTTCAAAAATATATGGCGGCGCTTGATGTACAACCTTTTAAGCGTTGCCGTATGGTAACGCTAGCTGTTGAAGGGTTAATAGAGACTTAGTGAGCCTTCAGCTTTCAACTTCAACCAATACTGTCAAGAAGATGTAACATTTCTTTTATATGTTACCATCCTAATGATCAGTCTTATTTTCAGGTTATGGATGATAGTCGATCCACAAATTTTTTTTTATTTGCAAAAGCAAATATGCTATGGCCTTTTCAATACGGATTTTTATCTCTTTGCTCATATCCCAGTTGTCTTTTCTATTTAAACCGAGATAATAGTAGGGGAGCGAAGCATGCTAAATGTGAAGTCACTGGAGCGCTTTGGGGACCTATTGGATTAAATTTACCCCCACCCCTCTCCTTGGGGGGTCATGTTTGGTATCATTCGATAGATTTTTGAAAAATATTGAACACCGATTTTTTAGTTTTTCGATCTAACGTTCATTTCATGAATTATTCGCTTTTCTTTTGTGAAACTTTTTAACTCACCCATTTCCTTACCCCCCTCTCAAATCGTCAGATTTTTGAAATATACACTGTTTTGCATGTCCTTAACTTACCTTATCTTAATCTGACAATTTCGAGTCTTTTTAAGGATATATTTTTTTCAGGCCCCCCTTAACGAAGTTCCCTGTGTTAAGAGCCAATATATGGTAGAGGTACATCTGCAGGGCACCAGGTTTTAAGTCTTTTCTGTTTCAGTATCATAATATATAATACTCAAATATTATTTAGGCTGAAATTATGTAGTCCTCTATTGCTGTCAGTCATCGCTAATGAGTTATATTCTGTATCAACAAAAAACTGAAAACTCAGATGCAGAATTCACCATTTTAATAAAAATTAAAGTGGTGAATAGCTATTTAATTCTGAAACTTTTGTTGTTGGAATCTCTTTCTGGTACATCCTAATCTGCGACTTTTACAATTTGTAAGACAGCAGACGACGAATATAGAAAACAAAAAGGACTCTACTATATGCAGTCACATTCCGTTTTCATTCGTCTAGGGAAAGGACAGAAAGAAATAAATTCGTCACTTAAATAGATATGCTACCTGATTTTCGCTTTAGGGTTGTGCACGCTGCTCTTTTGAGGAAGCCTAAAAGGCAGAAACAGCTGTCCAGAGATTGTGCATCTCTCTGAATCGATAACAAGCAAAAACCATTACTTTCCTATATTTAATCAGATTTGAATACTAGGAAGTTTCTTTCTGTTCTTTTCCTAGACGAATGACAAAAAAATGTGACTGCATATAGTAGAGTCCTTTTTGTTTTCTATATTCGTCGTCTGCTGTCATATAAATTGTAAAAGTCGCAGATAAGGATGTACCAGAAAGAGCTTCTAACAAGAAAAGTTTCAGATTTAAATAACTATGTACCATTTTTATTTTTATTATATTGGTGGATTCTGCATCTTAGACTTTTCAGTTTGTTTAACCTTTCCGTGGTCCTTACCCCAGATGCGGTTTTGTCTTTATAACTTTTCAAAATATTTTTATTTTTTTTTATCCCTCCAGGTAATATTAGAAAATATATTACTAAATCGTTTTTTTTATAAAAATTATCAAATATAATTTAAATTTTATACTAAAATTGAAATTAACTCCTCGTGGCACACAGTGCCAGAAACCCCTGCCAGAGACATTCAGCAATATACAAGTCGAAGATGCAGCTTTTGTGCCAGGGCACGTGATAGAAAGACTCAAATATCATGTATGTACGTACATGCAGAAAACCCACTTGCACCATACATCGAGAAGAAAGTAAAACATTTTTATGCCTTGACTGTAAAAATGATGAATTAGATCAAATTGTAATTGCAGGTAAAAATAAAAAAAAACGTAAATCTTTTTAATAATAAGTAAAATTTAATAAAAAACTAACTTTGGTCTTGGTAAAAGGTATATTATTTTAAAAAGCCCTATAGGGCTACAAACATCGAACAGAACGTTTTCGCTCTAAAAAGAGCATCATCAGTGTTGCCTAAAATAAGTATAACCATATTAATTATCAAAATGTTGAACTTAAAGTGATGACCAAGGTAGAATCAAAGTTTGGTTATACTTACAAGAACATGGTGAGCCAACCAAAAAATACGAAGGTCAAAGCCTTTCAAAAATGGACTAAAAGTCACATCAAAATGCTAACATAGCAAATTCCAAAGGATGGATATAATCCCTAAGGATATGGCCCTAGGATAACATATGACTCCCACACGTTGTAAGTGGGTCAAAGGTAACAAATTAGGTCATTGTGTTACAAGAGCTGACAGGCAACTAAGATGTGAGATATCAAAAGCGAATCTGTCTGATGTCCAGACAACAATTGTCAATGGAACTTGAAGTATCATGAAAAATTGGTTACACAGCTACTAAATTTATAGTTGTTTATAGTACAAGCAATGATAACAGCTAACATCAGTGTGTTGGAATTATAAAAATAAAGAGTTAGTGAGAATAGATTATCTAGATGTAAAATAGAAGGGGGGAATTTGAGTACCCACAATCATCAATGAAGTGTACGTAAATTGATGAAGAAAGGTAGGCAAAACAACATACAGATAATGTAATGTATGGTTTATGTTTTGAAATTAGATAATTTATATTTGTGAACCAACACAAATGATGGCTGAGAGACTGGCTGAAAAACTAGAGACAAAATAGGGGTCGTGATATCAAATGCTGAAAAAGTTGTAAATGCAAAATCTTATTTATAAATTAATAAAATATAGATGGGTTCATCAACACAATTTTACAAGACTGAAAAGGTTGTATTACAAGCTTAGTCCAAATTTCTTTATTATGTCCTTTTATGTTAAATAACATCTAGGGCAAAGAAAAATTAATAACTTGGATAAAAGTGTCTAAGCTACAACTAAAGTGGGGTCAGATGAAGATAAGTGTTGAGTAAGATTATTGAGTATATGAGAAAATTAAAAATTGTGTTTATTTGAGATAGATGAGTTTGTGGTATATAAAGTAAATTTGATATCACTATTGAGACTAATGAACATTATTGAGAGACTGGGGACTCCAGAGACCAGGCAACCAAACAAACCAAATGATGAATGAAAGGTTGGCTGAATGGAATAACTACTAGATGTGTGAAACTTGAAAGATATATTGTACAGTATTATTGGTTGATTTAGTTTAGAATGAAATAGTTATGATTGGACACTAAACGAAAAACGGTTTGAAAAGATGATGTGGAGAGAATGGGATATATATTGAATAGATATAGTTGTGTACAAGTTGTGACAAATGGATGTTGCGGATATAGTTGAAATTGCTTTGTTTGGGAGAAGAAAAATTTTTTTGAAGAAAGGATTAGATGATTATCGAAAATTGAGTGAACATGTGGATGTGTGTGAATAAGAAGAGAAAAGAAAGAAATAGAACAATATTGGTAGATGCGAATAATTAGGAGAAATAAAGTAATATAAGAAACAGATTTATAATGTAATTTATGAGAAAAGTTGACGATGTAACGGTTGAAAGTCACGATTGAAAGACACATGGCGATTAACACAATTTGGACTTCTCTGTTTCTCTTTGACTATTTCAAGATCCTCGTATAGGTCCAATCTCAGAAAGTTTTTATCGGGAATGTTATGTATTAGGGATACGTTATCAGGGATATTGAGAGTATGGTTGTTTTGTTTAAGATGTTGAGAGAAGGTTGATGTATTCTCTCTTTTAGTATATTCAAGTGAACGGGAGGCAAGTGACCTACAAGTTCTCCCTATATATGTGGCATCACAATCAGAGCATTGCAATTTATAGACACCGCTACGATTCATGTAGTTAATAGGGTCTTTGGAGTTGGAAAGGCACTGTCCTAAATTACTTGATACCTTAAATGAAATTTGAATGTTATCAACTGATCTTTTAATAATATCTCTAATATCTCCAGACAAACGTTCATGATGATATGGTAAGGAAGTGTAAATGGGTTTGGTGGTCGAATCTCTGGGGAACGCAGCCTCTCTCAAGACTCTCAGTTGTCTCTTATGGATAAACTTGTCTATGATGTTAGGTTCGTAACCATTATTGAAGGCTATTAGACAAGTTTATCCATAAGAGACAACTGAGAGTCTTGAGAGAGGCTGCGTTCCCCAGAGATTCGACCACCAAACCCATTTACACTTCCTTACCATATCATCATGAACGTTTGTCTGGAGATATTAGAGATATTATTAAAAGATCAGTTGATAACATTCAAATTTCATTTAAGGTATCAAGTAATTTAGGACAGTGCCTTTCCAACTCCAAAGACCCTATTAACTACAAGAATCGTAGCGGTGTCTATAAATTGCAATGCTCTGATTGTGATGCCACATATATAGGGAGAACTTGTAGGTCACTTGCCTCCCTTTCACTTGAATATACTAAAAGAGAGAATACATCAACCTTCTCTCAACATCTTAAACAAAACAACCATACTCTCAATATCCCTGATAACGTATCCCTAATACATAACATTCCCGATAAAAACTTTCTGAGATTGGACCTATACGAGGATCTTGAAATAGTCAAAGAGAAACAGAGAAGTCCAAATTGTGTTAATCGCCATGTGTCTTTCAATCGTGACTTTCAACCGTTACATCGTCAACTTTTCTCATAAATTACATTATAAATCTGTTTCTTATATTACTTTATTTCTCCTAATTATTCGCATCTACCAATATTGTTCTATTTCTTTCTTTTCTCTTCTTATTCACACACATCCACATGTTCACTCAATTTTCGATAATCATCTAATCCTTTCTTCAAAAAAATTTTTCTTCTCCCAAACAAAGCAATTTCAACTATATCCGCAACATCCATTTGTCACAACTTGTACACAACTATATCTATTCAATATATATCCCATTCTCTCCACATCATCTTTTCAAACCGTTTTTCGTTTAGTGTCCAATCATAACTATTTCATTCTAAACTAAATCAACCAATAATACTGTACAATATATCTTTCAAGTTTCACACATCTAGTAGTTATTCCATTCAGCCAACCTTTCATTCATCATTTGGTTTGTTTGGTTGCCTGGTCTCTGGAGTCCCCAGTCTCTTAATAATCTTCATTAGTCTCAATAGTGATGTCAAATTTACTTTATATACCACAAACTCATCTATCTCAAATAAACACAATTTTTAATTTTCTCATATACTCAATAATCTTACTCAACACTTATCTTCATCTGACCCCACTTTAGTTGTAGCTTAGACACTTTTATCCAAGTTATTAATTTTTCTTTGCCCTAGATGTTATTGAACATAAAAGGACATAATAAAGAAATTTGGACTAAGCTTGTAATACAACCTTTTCAGTCTTGTAAAATTGTGTTGATGAACCCATCTATATTTTATTAATTTATAAATAAGATTTTGCATTTACAACTTTTTCAGCATTTGATATCACGACCCCTATTTTGTCTCTAGTTTTTCAGCCAGTCTCTCAGCCATCATTTGTGTTGGTTCACAAATATAAATTATCTAATTTCAAAACATAAACCATACATTACATTATCTGTATGTTGTTTTGCCTACCTTTCTTCATCAATTTACGTACACTTCATTGATGATTGTGGGCACTCAAATTCCCCCCTTCTATTTTACATCTAGATAATCTATTCTCACTAACTCTTTATTTTTATAATTCCAACACACTGATGTTAGCTGTTATCATTGCTTGTACTATAAACAACTATAAATTTAGTAGCTGTGTAACCAATTTTTCATGATACTTCAAGTTCCATTGACAATTGTTGTCTGGACATCAGACAGATTCGCTTTTGATATCTCACATCTTAGTTGCCTGTCAGCTCTTGTAACACAATGACCTAATTTGTTACCTTTGACCCACTTACAACGTGTGGGAGTCATATGTTATCCTAGGGCCATATCCTTAGGGATTATATCCATCCTTTGGAATTTGCTATGTTAGCATTTTGATGTGACTTTTAGTCCATTTTTGAAAGGCTTTGACCTTCGTATTTTTTGGTTGGCTCACCATGTTCTTGTAAGTATAACCAAACTTTGATTCTACCTTGGTCATCACTTTAAGTTCAACATTTTGATAATTAATATGGTTATACTTATTTTAGGCAACACTGATGATGCTCTTTTTAGAGCGAAAACGTTCTGTTCGATGTTTGTAGCCCTATAGGGCTTTTTAAAATAATATACCTTTTACCAAGACCAAAGTTTTTTATTAAATTTTACTTGTAATTAATGGTATACAGCCAGCTACAGGAAATTCTTCCTAGTGGATTTTTTAATAATAAAACAAAATATTTCAGTTACTAGTGCTATATTATATAACTTTCCATACAATAATGTAAAATTTAAATGAATTATTAAAGTATTTTAGTGGGGTACCATAGTTGCCCCGCACGGCCTGCAGCGTAAGTTTTTTATAGCACGGTTCCGGAAAGTTTAAGAGATTTCGCTGAATTACGTCCCAATGGGGATTTCAATTCGCTTCAGATGTGTGCTCTGCTAAGGAAGCCTATAAGGTAGAAACAGCTGTTCAGGGATTGTGCATCCCTCTGAATCGAAAACAAGCCAAAAGCCATCTTTTAGTTTTTATATTCTTTATGTTTTCCATCAGAGGTTCAAGAGAGGTTATATTGATTGTTTTTTTTTGTTTTTCTTGAATGAATTTTTGGTGATTTAAATAATTTAAAAGGCGCATTTTATTGTGTAAATAGCCTTAATTGGTTCCTTGTCGTGCTTTCTATCCTTGTCAACTTTGTGACTACATTTTTTCTTCTTTTTGTGCAGTTTTAAAATCCTGTCAGGCACATGTAATAATTGTAATAAATCATGAATTTTTAAGGAACCAAAGTCTTCCGCCGATGTCTTTGGTTTTCCTTGTAATTATTGCAAGTTGGTATTGTGTAAAAATTGTTCCAGTGTAAGTGTCACAGAAATCAGAGCAATAGTGATGCCAAGTAGAATAATACCATGTGTGTGCAAGGATTGTAGTCCCAAAATTAATAATATGGTTGGGCTCTCAGCACGAGTAGATGTTTTGGAGAGTGAGATTGCATGAATAAAGGACACTACTAATCAGGCCATGGACATAATAGAACAAATAAAGTCTCTTAGAAGTTAGTTGGACTCTTTGAATGGTTCTATTTAGGTAAGCTTTAATGAACTTAAATCTGAAATCCGATCTGAAATATCCAGTCTGACAGATATAAGAATGCCTCAAACAATTGAACCCATTGAACAAATCACAACAGACCAACCAGTGTTTAGTGAAATGATCGACAGGCAGAAAAGATCCAACAACATTATGATTTTTAATATGCGTGAGTATGGTGAGGATAACGATTTAAACAAAGCCATACCCCTCTTATCTGGATTAATGAACTCAGCCATTGATATCGCTGAGGCTGCACGAATTGGAAAAAAGAACAAAAATGGATACCGTTCATACAGAATTGTCCTTCGTAACCATAAAGACCATCTGTCAATACTCAGAAACAGAAGACATATTGACAGGTCACTAAAGATTTTTATCGATTCCGATCTCACCCCACACCAGAGAACTGCATTAAACACTGTCAAGAGTAAACTTAAGGAAAGAGAGAGAAAGGGCGAATAAAATTTATTTATTAAGTACTTAAATGGCACTCCCAGAATAATGTCAAGAAATTAACACACACTTCACCTGTACTGTGGGTATATTTTCAAAATGTAGGAGGTCTAAGAACTAAGCTTGACCATTTGTTTATGAATGTTTCCTATTCTCACTACAGTATTATCATATTCAATGAGACCTGGTTGACACGTAACTATGCCGATGAAGAGCTGCAGTTGTTTGACCTCAAATAGAACTGATCGCTCCAGTGAAAAAAGTTCATTCTCAAGAGGTGGTGGAGTCCTTATTGCACCTCACAAGAGCTTAAGCAGTAGATCTTTAACAGCTAACCAGACAATCGAACAACTTTTTGTCTGGTGACTGAAGGTGCAAATCAGTTTATTATAGGAATAGCATATTTTCCACCGAAGTCTACATTTGACAAATATTCGATATTTTGTGAAACCTTGTGAAAATATAGCTGAAGATTATCCATCTGCACACTATTATCTGGCTACTGACTTCAATTTACCAAATTGCGAATGATTTTCAAATGATACGTGCTCTACAATAATTCCTCTACCAGCTGCCACAGCTTCTGAAGTTGAAGCCCTGCAGATTGTGTCTGGTATGTGTGCATACCACAATTGGTTTCAGTCCAACACTATTGTGAATGCAACTGGTAATATTCTGGACTTGGTGTTGGTTGATGATGCTGATTTAACTGTATCCAGAGGACAAAATGGACAAAATGCATATAGAAAGTCTGCTCCTCAAATATTCTCTCTAAAAAATATTCACGACTGGACCAAGTTAAACACAGACGTTTTTAAGAAAAGCAGAAGACATACACGAATTTGCAATTATTGTTAGAGACAACCTTCACTAGTGGAGTGGACACTAGAAGAAGAAGAGGAATATTTAATTAATGGTCATTAAATAAATCAGTTAATGAAAGATTTTTTGTTTTAACAATTTGCTCTTTCGATATTTTTAAATCGTTTTTTATTTTATCACAATTCGCAATTACGACATAAATTAAATATGCAGGTGTATGATAAGTGAACTTATGTTTGTATTACGATATTAAGATATTCACGCCTGCCAAGTGTAGCGATAATGAGAGATTTAATTTTGTAAATCCGGTATATGATATGAAAAAAAAAACTATAAATATAATACTATCAGTGGCAGCGCAATAAAAGTAATTATAGGTATTGAACCTGTTTGAAATTAAAAAATTAAAAAAAGAGCACAGCAGAATTCTTATCTGGAAGTAAACAAAAATCACTTTTAACGTCGAAGACAAATCTCCTGTTATAATTGGTGTACCAATTACAACAGGAGTTTTTACTTCAAGATTAAAATTTATTTAACTACATGATATATGTACAGCCAACTCCCGGGAACCATCCCGTTTAAATTAATAAAAAAAATCATTTGTGTCAGTTGAATATATCGAGGGATTCGAGCGAAAACCCGATAACTAACAAAATCATTGTTTAGAGATAATCGCGATTAAAGATTTTAGGCAGTTTGAAGAAGATTTAAAATCGTCATAGGAAGTTTTATCAAATATTTGTTATAGCCAAATGGTAGAGAATTTAATATTTACACTCAACAAAAAAGGTACGTAATATCAATAAAAATGTTAATTCAGACAAAAAACGCAATACTTAAAATTTGTCCAATTCTTGGTTTCATTGGGACAACAAAACGATGTTCATCAATTCATTATTTTCGTTCGTTGAGCCAATGTATTACGTTTATTGAATGGATGAACGTTCATTATGTATACCATAATATCACTTTATTGAGTCAACGAACACTATTTATTGATATTACGAACTCTGTTCACTGAGTCAACGAACACTATTTATTGAAACAACAACGTCGTTAATTGACCGATGAACACTATTCGTTGTGTCAATAACAGTGTTATTTCTCCTAACGTATTTCGTTTATCTCTACAATTATTTCCGTTTATTGTTACAATTAATTCCGTTCATTCCCACAATAAATACGGTTTTTCTTACAATCAATTCTATTCATTCTTACAATCAGTTTCGTTAATTTCTAATACATATGAACGTATTTTATATTAATAATTACTGAATGCAATAGCCCAATGTATGATATTATTTGATTAATAATAATTTTTTAAATCCCCCTTTTTTGTCCTTAACCTAAAGGACTTTACACTGTGTGATTTTTCATATGATTTCACTTATACAATGTACTGGAATAAGTGTGACACTTCCCCCGCCCACTTATTAATTTATTTATTTTTAGCACATAAGCAAAACGCTCGGACATGTCGATTTTTAAAATAATCAAAGTATATTATAACATCAATGTTTCAAACTTTACACGATCCCTCTTCAGGTGACAGGCGCGGCGTAACTTAGATTTTTTTAATGGGAAAGTAAGTCATGTGACAGCTTATTTAAAAGCGTTTGAAATAGTGATTCCAAAAATGTATAACACTTTAATCTTTTTGAGAGCACAGGTGCAAAATTTCGATCGAATTCTTTTTAAACGCATTCATTTTTTTAGAATTCTGAGAAAACTAATAAGTATTTTTGAAAAATTTAAACGCAGAATAAAATATTACATTATTACCGAACGCCACATTCTGGGAAAGGCCCGATGGAAAAAGGTCAGTTGGTCGCCCAAGAAAGAGATGGAAGGACGCAGTAGCCAGCGATCTACGCAAAATGGGAGTACAGCAATGGGAAATAGCTGCTCAGGACCGACAACAATGGAGGGAAATAGTAAACGCGGCCAAGACTCACAGAGTTGTAGAGCCAAATGATGATGATGATGATGATGATTATTACCGAGGGCAGAAAGTCCCTTAGAATAAACAAAATTTTCTGTTAATGGTATGCCTATTTGAAATTAAAAATCATACTAAATTTTCTCTTTTTCACCCCTGTGGCTTATTAAAATAATCATTATAGAGGTTCTCAGGGACTTCAGACCCTCGATAATACTGTAATATTTTATTTTGCATTTAAATTTTCAAAAAAAATAATTAGTTTTCTCATGATTCGAAAAAAATGAATACATTTATAAAGAATTCGACCGAAATTTCACGATAATAGACACACAAAAACTTTCTTCTACTACGGACTACATTTGAAAACGAAATGCAATTATTATTCGGCACTTCGGTAACACAGAGAAGCTAGGGGTATCACGATAAGGAAAAGCCGTTAACTTTCAAATGGTCAAGCAAAACATTTATTGTCTCAACAACTACGATTATTGTCACAATGTACGCATTGATTGTGGGAATTAAATGCAGTAGTAGATTGATTAATGCATTCGTTGTCACAACAATCAATTTACATCTATTCAATAATCATATATTACTCTATATTAACAACATTTGTACATTGTTTTAATGACATCTGTACGTTGTCACGATAAACCAAAGTAATTGTTTGTCATCTACGAAATCAAGAACGTGACTTGCTGCCAGAATTAACAGTATTTATTAAATATACGAAACTAAGTTATTGGCTGAATAAATTGAGTGTTATTGATTAATGTACTCTAGTTATTCTCACAATTATTAATCAATCATTGTGACAATAACCAAATACATTCGTCAATGTCTAAAAGTTCGTTGAAACAACAAATTAAATTGTTGTGACAACGAAATACTATTCAGTAATCACTGTTAATCAATATTACGAACTAAATTTTTTTGAGTGTAGTTAGAATAATTTATTTTAAGTTAATTTTTATAAAAACTTATTTACAAGAAAAATTAAACGTGATATTTATCGGGTTTTACCTCGTTGGATGAGTTTAACATTTGATTTTATTGGTTTTATTTTAAAATTTTTTTAAATATAAAATAAAAGTTAATTGTATATGATTCCGACAAAAATAGATTAATCTGCATTCTGTTTAGAAAATTAAAAGGTAAAATGTGTCTTCTTCCGATTCTTCTCACATCATTATATCTGGAATTCGATCTACGATATAATTACCGGTTTTTAAATTTGTTATTCAAGCATGCACCTCTTCTGGAAAATATTTTCTTGACACATCTTTATCAAATCCGTTTTCTTTGCTTCACTCATTGGAAAGGTACTTTTATATAACTTTGGTAAATTGCCCGGAGTCGGTAAGTCTATGGTTGCTTTTTGGGATGAAATTTGTTTTAGCCTTTTTAGTCCTGTCGCCAGGGGGGGTACAACGGCCTTCTTAATTCAGATGGACTTACCCAAGTTTTTTTATGTATTTTGGTCCGTAGAACACGAATTTTTTGGATAACAGTTGATCCGGATGTTGATAAGATTGTTGTAAACAAAGAAGTTGAGGAATTACATAACAGCGATTTCTCGCAAAACAAAACATTTTTTTTGTATTTCTTGGGTCATTCTAACCAAAAAATGTTCCTACAAGTTTTTTCGTAGGATGTATAGTTTTCGAGATAAACGCGGTTGAACTTTCAAAAAATCGAAAAATTGCAATTTTTGAACCCGAATAACCTTTGAATAAAAAATAAAATAGCAATTCTGCTTACCGCCTTTAAAAGTTTGAGTCAAATTATATCTGTTTTGAATATTTGCATTGCTAAAAATTTATTTTTTGATTGTTAAGAAAAGCTATAAACACCTAGTGTTTCCCGTGCCTAATACATGCGTTTTAATGCATGGTACGTAGAAATAGCCCCGCTTGCACGTTTACCTCTTCTACCTACTCGTTCGATTTTAAATGAGAAATCATTGAAAACATCACTCAAGCACTAGGTGTTTATAGCCTTTTTAACAAAAAAATAATAAATTTTAGCAATACAAATAATTAAAACCGATATAATTTGACTTGAACTTTCAAATGCGGTAAGCAGAATTGGTATTTTATTTTTTAATCAAAAGATATTCGGGTTCAAAAATTGCAATTTTTCGATTTTTTGAAAGTTCAACCGCGTTTATCTCGAAAACTATGCATCCTACGAAAAAAATTGTAGGAACATTTTTTGGTAAGAATGGCCCAAAAAATACAAAAAAATGTTTTGTTTTGCGAGAAATCGCTGTTATATGATTCCTCAACTTCTTGGTTTATAACAATCTTATCGACATCCGGATCAACTGTTACCCAAAAAATTCGTGTTCTACAGGTCAAAATACATAAAAAAACTTGGGTAAGTCCATCTGAATACAGGAGGCCGTTGTACCCCAGATGGCGACAGGACTATTTAGGGCGTAGAGTAGGAGTTTTTTTTAATTCAAACCAAAATCTTCTGATATTTTTACTCTTCAGTATACTTAAATTTAAATTTACTACAATTGATTTGCTGTGGTACCTTGGAAGCTGGGAGTTTGTTTTTCATTATAACTATTGGCCTCATTCTAACCGCTTTTTATGTTTTCGTAATATTCAATTGTCAATTTGCGCCATCTTCTACTGGGTTTTCGCAGGAAAAAAGTGTGCTGAAATTTAATAAATTGTCATAGTCTAAAATTCTTTATCGGATTTTCGCATGAATATATTTTGTCAAAATGAACAATTTTGCAATCTTCATCTCCGATAAAATGAATTATCAGTTTTTAACTTAGAAATATTTCTAATAAAATTAGTAACTTTATACCGGAAAAAGAAGGTAAATGATTCTACCTGATTTTCATATTATAAATATGTTTATAACAAAGTATTTTTATCAGTAAAGTTATATATCGGGTTGGTGTTATTTAAAAATATGAGTTAACGGTTTTTATAATGTTTGATTTTTATTAGTTATTGTGCTTAAAAATGTTAATATCAAATAATAACATTTACCAGCGGCAGGAGACGTGTTTTTACTATAGTAGAAATAAAAATACCGGATTTCATAATTTTGGTATTTATCGGGTTTCCGCTCGAACCCCTCGATATGTTATTGAGCATATTTTTTGTGATTATTACATGTGATTCTTTGTCCAATAATTTAACTGATTCTGGCTCCTGCTGCTTTACCATCCTTTAGCTGTGTTATTACAGATTTAACTTCATGTGGGAATATTCTTGGTAAATCTTTCACATCCTCTTCTAACTCAAAGCTGTTATCTCTTTTGTCTTTAAAATATTTCTTTAGATATTATTTCTACGTTCTTATTTTATTCTATTTGTACAAGATGAAATTTGCGTTAAAATCAGTTAGATATTCTTTCTTTCTGTCTCCCCCTTAAGCAGACCACGCACTGAATCGGCATCGAGCTATCGGCTCGGCTAAGAGCAATCGGCAGATTTTGCTACACATGGAAATAAATAAGCCACCGCGCACCGTTTGACTGTCGAACGTTCTTAGGCGGTGCGCGGTGGCTCATTTATTTTCATTTTTAGCAAAATCTGTCGACTGCTCTTAGCCGAGTCGATCGCTCTATGCCGATTCGGTGCTTGACCTGCTTTATTCCACCTGTGAGGTCTTTAATTTTCTTGTGGATATTGTAACTATCGTATTATAACTGTAGAGTCACAATTTCGTTGCAGCTTCCCATCGCTTCTTTTCAACGAAAACTTTTCGTTTATGAATTTGCAAAAATCTGTGTGTTATTGCGTTGCCGCTCCTGCAATACTTAGAGCAGGTGTATCGATGGATTCTTATGTAGTTTTGCCTTCTGAATCCAAATCGGAAAACGGCATTTCGATATATCTAACTGTCTTCGAGATAATCGACCTCAAAGTCTAAAATGTGACGTCACAATCCGGTTATCTCCTACAGACGCACTAAACGTCAGCTCAAATGGTTGATTAGGAAGTAGGCTACTTTTTTTAAATCTCAATTTGCCAAGCATAGGTTATATACATTTGAGTTTGACACTTCGTGAATGTCAAACTAAATTTTAAATTAAGTATTAATAAAACATCAATGACATTTGATAATGAATTTAATTATTATATAAAATAAATAAGATGTTCAAAAATACAATTTGAGTATAAATATTTTAAAAGCAATGATTTATTAACAGTTTTAAAAAGGTTTATACCAGTATAAATACGGCCTCCCCTTTATGATAAATGGACTGTTCCATTTGCTATAAAATTAAAATATTATGTATACCTAGTCGTTCACTAAACTCGACCCAACTGGATAGTGATTGTAGAAGGTAATTTTTTTGTTTTTTGAGAATTTTGCCGAAATTGGCAAAATTACTAATTATTTAGTAATAATTATTAACTATTTAGAAATAATTTTTTTGTCGAATTGGCAAAATTATTGACTAAAATCACTAGCCAGTATTGTGTCTGCGTACATCCTTCTAATGGAAAAAAATATTTGAAGATTTTTCTCAAATTATGGATACCAAGAACATTTTCATTTATAACTCTTTTATTTTTAATTTGACAAAAAAAAGTTATTCTTCATAAAAAGCTCTTCTTGTTCTAAGATTTATGATGCTACCGTGTCCCAAAAGTAGGGGAACGGTCGAATATTTCGCGAACTAAACATCGGATGGAAAACTGAAAAATACGTGTTCAATCATTTTCAAAAATCTATCCAATGACACCAAACACCAACTCCCACTACACCCCCTGGAGGTGGGGTGGGGGGTAACTTTAAAATCTTAAATGGAAACCCCTAGTTTTCCTTTCAGATTTGCATTCGTTGCGTAAAAGTAAGCAACTTTTATGCAAGACATTTTTTCGAACTGTGGATAGATGGCGCTATAATTGGGAAAAACAATTTATCCTGATACCATAGGTAAATTATAGAAACGGTCTAATATCTCGAGAAATACACTTCCAAATAAGAAACCAAAAAACAGGTTTTTAATATTTTTCGAAAACCTATCGATAAACACTAAACATGACCCTCCAACCCACCCTCTGGAGGTGGGGTGGGGGTAACTTTAAAATTTTAAATAGCAACCCCCACTTTTTATTGCAGATTCGAATTCGTCATGAAAAATTAAGCAACATTTATTCGAAACATTTTTTAAAAATGCTGATAGATGGCGCTAACAAATCGTATTTTTCCAATTAAAGCGCCATCTATCAACAATTCTAAAAAATGTTTCGAATAAATGTTGCTTAGTTTTTCATGAAAAATCCGAATCTGTAATAAAAAGCTGGGGTTGCTATTTAATATTTTTAAGTTACCCCCCACCCCACCTCCAGGGGGGTGGGTTGGAGGGTCATGTTTGGTGTTATTCGATAGGTTTTCGAAAAGTATTAAAAAAATTTGTTTGGTTTCTCATTTGGAAGTGTATTTCTCGAGATATTAGACCGTTTCTATAATTTACGCATGGTATCAGGATAAATCGTTTTTCCCAATTATAGCGCCATCTATCCACAGTTCGAAAAAATGTCTTGAATAAAAGTTGCTTACTTTTACGTAACGAATCCAAATCTGCAAGAAAATCTAGGTGTTTCCATTTGAGATTTTAAAGTAAGTTACCCCCCACCCCACCTCCAGGGGGTGTAGTGGAGGTTGGTGTTTGGTGTCATTGGATAGATTTTTGAAAATGATTGAACACGTATTTTTTCAGTTTTTGGATCCGATGTTCAGTTCGCGAAATATTCGACCGTTCCACTACTTTTGGGACACCTTGTATAAAATTTTATTAATTTTATACGAGGTATATAAAAAATATGAATTTCGATCAAGAGTAAACTACCTTTATAGTTCATAACATTTAAATTAGAATGATATAATTGTACATTAAAACATAATTATTAATTCTAAACTACTTTTCATAATAGAAATTTTCCATATTATGAATTAAAATACGTAAATATACAAAGTTTTCGTTATGACAATGCTCGCATTTTCAGCTTGTTTTTACTGTTTTTATTTTCCTTCTTATTGTTATATTTATCGCTTTATATCTATCCTGGTCACATTTGGCTTTTCTTTTTTCGTTCATCAGCTTCAGGATCTCATCTATCATCCATGATCTTTTCTTGATTAATTTATGGACCGTTAAGTGTTCTTTCATGATGCTCTTCTTCGGCCGGGACCCCTTTCCAAATATTGTGCCCAGAATAATAAAATGGAGGACTCCATAACGTTCTGTGTGTCGCATGACATGGGCAAAATACTGAAATTCTCGTATTTTTACTGTGTTCACTACTTCAATTATCAACCCATCTTAAACCTAGCAGCCTTGGATACACCCACATTTCGAAATATATATAGACCGGTCACTCTAGTATAGAGTATAGGTCGCTCAGGTTCATGAGCTCTTTTAATCCATTTCATGCGGTGGATTGGTCCGCATAATTCCTCTTCATTATCCTTTATAGATTTTCGTGTTTTTTTGCTTTTTCTGTAATCTGTTTCCATTCTTTCCTATTCTGTATTTTTTCTCTCCAGCCTGTAATTTCCATATTGGATATATCCTCTCGCAGTTGGTCTTCCCATCTTATTTTCGGTCTTCCTCTAGGTCTGTTTATTACTGGCGTCCAATTTGTTATCTGCCTAATTAGTGCATCTGCTTCTCTTCGTTGGACATTTCGAAATATTGAAGTTTATTTAATAGAGACTTAGTGAGCCTCCAGCTTTCAACTTCAACCAATACTGTCAAGAAGATGTAACATTTCTTTTACATGTTACCATTCTAATGATCAGTCTTATTTTCAGGTTATGGATGATAGTCGATCCACAAATCTTTTTTTTATTTGCAAAAGCAAATATGCTATGGCCTTTTCAATACGGATTTTTATCTCTTTGCTCATATCCCAGTTGTCATTTCTATTTGAACTGAGATAATAGTAGGGGAGCGAAGTATGCTAAATGTGCAGTCACTAGAGCGCTTTGGGGACCTATTGGATTAAATTTACCCTCCACCCCTCTCCTTGGGGGTCATGTTTGGTATCATTCGATAGATTTTTGAAAAACATTGAGCACGGATTTTTTAGTTTTTCGATCTAACGTTCATTTCGTGAATTATTCGCTTTTTTTTGTGAAACTTTTTAACTCACCCATTTCCTTACGCCCCGCTCAAATCGTCAGATTTTTGAAATATACACTCTTTTGCATGTCCTTACCTTCCCTTATTTTAATCTGAAAATTTCGAGTATTTTTAAGGATAGATTAGTGTCCATAGAATGTACACTAGATTTTTTTCTATTCGAAATAGATTAAAAAAAATATTAGGATGGCCGGTAAATGAACTCAGATTGCCCGTTGGAAGATCAAATTTAGCGTCGTAACCACTACAACTACATAAACCATTTATGGAATAATCGTTAATTGGATTACACTTTTGTAGCTTAATAACTTCTAAACGGCTTAACCGAATTTAATCACTAAACATGAGTTTGAAACATATTAACAAGTAATATCTGGTGCATCTAAGGTAGGGTGACCAAATCATAAACTTGAAAAAACGGGACACATCCAAGGAGCAGTGGCGCACCCAGAATTTTTCTCTGGGGGGGGGGAGAGGGTTAGTTGGGCGTCTAATTTTTTTCGTATTGTTTGTGAAAGACATGTTATATTTTCCTACGATTTTTTGTATATTTTTCATATGCCCTGGGGGGTTTAACCCCCAAAATCCCCTGGGTGCGCCACTGCCAAGGAGGGTTTGGAGCGATACCCAAACAGGTAGGGAAAATTAAAACATGGTATTTTAGCCAATTTGGGACCTATAAATCTTTTTCAATTTACTTTTGAATGTGTAATTTACGTACGATCAAGACTGCGAAACAAAAAACTCTAAAACTCGGCCAGAATAGCATGGATCAACAACCCGTCAGAATAAAACAGGGAAGAATACAAAATATCGAGAAACAAAGCCAACTCAACAAATAAAAAGAAGAAAAGTTACTGGTTTCGCTGGAGGATATTTTAAAAAGATAGAGAAAGCTATCAAATAAAACAATAATTTTACAAAAATTCAAAGCAGCAAAAAATACGCCCAGCATTACAACAAGAGGACTAAGAAAGCAAAAAAGAAAAACCTTGTTTGAGGACAGACAGATCAGCAAAATATGGGAAGAATATTACGAAAAAATGATATTCACTGTGAAAGAAATACACTGCGATGAAGAAGTAAGGCCGTACAAGATAACGACGAAGAAGAAATTTTCACAGAAGATGAAATAACTGTGGAATAAAATACGGAGGAAGAGAATTACGTAAACGAATAAACCAGCTAATACAACAAATTTTAATACGAACAAAACAGACTACCAGCCGATTGGAACGCAGGTATAGGTACCTATACATATATACAAAAATCAGATCTAGACGAGTGCGAGAATTACAGAGGAATAACTTTATTAAACAACACATATTATACCATCCTAGAAAATATACTAAACATAAGACATAAATCATGCACTAAACGAATATTAGGAAAATACCATAACAGGTTCAGACCGGGGGAGGTCGACGATTAATTCCATACATATAGTGGAGCAAATAATTTAAAAATCGAGAGAATACAACAGAGAAATCACCTAATATTCATGGATTTCAAAAGCGCTTTTGATACAACCAAACGGACAAAAATGATGGAGCAGCTAGAGAATGTTGGAATCCCAGAAAAATTAAGACATATGCTAACAGTGAGCCTAAAGAACACCAGAGCAAGGATCAGTTTTAACGGAACAACTTCTAAGGAGATTAATGTACACAAAGGCGTGAAACAAGGTGACTCTACCTCTCCGACAGTATTTAATCTGATATTGACAATATCAGGTATTGACATAATCTGTAATTATGAGGATGACAAACTTGAAAACAAAAACATTATTAGAGATCAACTTCAAATTGTAACTTATGCAGATGATTCAGTCATCACAGCGAAGGCGAAGATAACCCTTGCAGTTGGAAAATTACATAAGGAAGCGAAGAGAATAATAGGACTAGAGATAAACCAGCTCACAGCAAAATACATGGCGATAGGGTACGATGACCCAACTCAAAAATATCTAATAACACAGAACCATTTTGAAACTGTATCCACCTTTAGCTACTTAGGAGTAAAAATAGGGAAAACCGAAAAAGAGAGAACAGAGGAAAGAATTCTGAAGGATAGAAAAACATCTACACGGTAGAAATCTGCTGAGAAGCAAGATTCTAAGTATAATATGAACCTATATAAGACCTCAATAAGACTTGGTGTTACATATGGAATGGAAACAACGACGATTAAAAAGAAAGAAGAAGATAGCCTTCTGAAATTTGAAAGAAAAATAATGAGAACAATAATGGGCCACAATGTAACAAAAGAGGGAGAAATAAAAATGAAAACAAATGCAGAAATTGAAGAAAAATTAAAGAGAGAAAATAGAGTCAGATAAAAAAACTCAACCCAACGCAAATACGGGACATTTAGGTGTCCCGAGATACTTTTTCGGGACTCCGGGACAGATCGTTAAAAAACGGGACAACCCCGTTTTTACGGGACGTTTGGTCACCCTAATCTAAGGTCAAGTATGATAACTGAAGCTATTATGACAGGAATTATTGAGCTTGAAAAGTTTTCCCATAAGACATAGATTTGATCATACTTTTGAAGCCTATAAGTTAAAAATTCGAATTTTTCTGGATATGAGGTATACACCGTTAGATTCGTCTAGAGTCCTTTTACAAACACTCAGTTATTGGCGCAATTCGTATGTTGAAAATTTTGAGTAATTCTCGAAAAACCAAAATTTTCAAAGTTTAGTTTTTCAGTTTTTCGATTATACTGAGCCGTGTGTATGTCTGATCCTGACGGCTTAGACACCATTTAAAAGTTTAAGTCAACACTATTGATTTGGTATTATTGCTGTTCTCCTGTCTCTTCTTGAACCGAAGATATATACCCCCAAATATATGTCGTTTTGTACCTACGAAGTCCTATTGCACCTACCAAGTCATATAACCTGCGAAAATGGTTTAACTTAACCACTACCGGACTTTTCAGGGCAGCAGTCAACAAAGTCAGAATAGCCATGCTAGTGTCCAACATCCGTAACAGATAGGCACCATAAGAAGAAGAAGTCCTATAGCTGGCTTATGGGTGGTCAAAAGTCACAAACTACACCGGTTCTAAATCGGCCCTGACCCCTCTTCAAACACAGAAAAAAAATTCAGATCGGTTTAACTTTTCCCCACACATACATACATACATATCCACAAACATTTTCCATTTATTAAATAGAAATTGAGTCATATTTCTGAGCTTGGTAACTTTTGAAGGGTAAAACTGATATTCAAAATTAGACATGCGTTGGAAAAATAATGATCAGTAATATTAGAAGCCGCAAAGGTTGGAGTTAAATCTTTGGAAGTTTTCTGGAGTTTTGGGGACGAGAACGAAAAACAGACCCTAAATAGAAAGGGCCGTAAAATCCACACCCATGGACCAAAATGGATGGTTCACATATGAATGGGTGAGCCTTTTACTGAACTTTAAGATGGGAGTTGGCCAAACTTTCAATTCAGTCAGATTTAGAAAATCTAAAATTTTATATATTATAGTGTCGCGTGTAGGGGAGTGTGGGTGTGCGCCACTGGCGAGAACTGCCGTTCTCTGGTAATTGACACACATAAGTATATTGAAATATATTTTAAACTTGTAATTCAATTGGGCATCAGCCCGTTGAAAATAAATAAATAAAATTGTGAATTGAAGTTGATGGTATGGGACATTTTTAAAGCTTTTGTACTTTTTAATTTCAGTCATATATTGCTAATCGGTGACATATGAGCTACTTTAAATAGTTTACTGTAGAATGTAGAGAAAAATGCTGTTTGACAATTTTCAGTTAGATGCAACAGTTTGTGCTAAATTCAATTCTGTATTATGTCCGCGTTATACACAGAGTGCCTAAAGACAGCCATTATTATTTTTCTTCATAAAGGTGGCGAAAAATCTAATGCCTGCAACTATAGACCTATTGCCCTACTACCGATACTCTCCAAAATTATTGAGAGGCTCATAAAAACCCGACTTATATCCTTTCTCTTTGATAACAATATTTTATCACAAAATCAGTTCGGCTTCTTAACTAATAAATGTACAACTGATGCCATGTTTTCTGTACTTCACGAGGTTTACCAAGCACTAAACAATAATCTTTATACTGCCACTATTTTCTGTGACTATTCCAAAGCTTTTGATTATGTAAATCACAACATTTCGATTAAAAAACTTAATTTCTATGGAATTTGAGGTATTTCTTTGAATTGGTTCAAATCTTACTTAGATAATAGGAAACAACTGGTTAGAGCAAATGATACTGGCTCTAGTCTCAAAAACATTGTATGTGGAGTACCACAAGGTTCAGTATTGGGTCCTCTACTCTTCCTTATCTTTATAAATGACATCACTAATTTAAAAATCGATGGAAAATTTTTCTTTTTGCTGATGATACCAGTATCACTTGGAGCAACTCAATTATTGCAACTCTTCATGCAACTATAACTTCTGATCTTCTTACGATATAAACCTGGTCTGACTTTAATTTACTCTCCTTTAACGTGGATAAAACGGTAGCATTATCATATAAAAGTGCTCTTCAACCCCTGCTTGTGAATAGCAGCCAGATCTCTACCGTTGATTCTGTAAAATTTCTTGGTATTCTTTTAGACAGCAACCTCAAATGGTCCCTTTATATCGATTTGTTAAGTAAGAAAATCGCCTCAGCCTGCTATGCCATTTGATCTGTTTCGAAGGAACTCAATTTAGCATCTTCTAAAATAACATATTTTTCTTTATTCGAGTCTCATCTTCAATATGGTCTTCTTTTTGGGGGTCTAGTACAGCTGCCCAATTTGATGTTATTTTCAAATTATAAAAAAGAGCAATAAGATATCTGTTTGGCCTCAGAAGAACAACTCATTGCAGAAGTTACTTTAAAGATCACGAAATTTTAACCCTTCCATCTTTGTATATTTTAGAAACTGGTTGCTTAATTCGTAAACACATCCATGTCTTTCCAGCAAGGCCTCATCATGACTACTCCACCAGAAATTCAACTTTTGATGTCTATTTACCGATCCCGTCTTCTGAGTTAGTAAAGAAACCTATACTATATTCCGCAAAAAAACTATACAACCATCTCCCTTTACAACTCAAATCTGCAACATCTTTTCTCAAGTTCCGTAAAATGACAAAAGCTCATTTATCTAAACGACCATGTTATTCAGTAGAAGAGTTTCTTAATGACTAACTAAGAAATCACAGTAATGTACAAGTAACTAATAGTATATTACATACCTAGCGGGAAAGTACTCTATTTCAGCCGAGCGGCAAGGTAGTTTACCGAGGTGCGAAGCACCGAGGTAAACTACAGACGCGAGGCTAGAATGAGTTCCCGCGAGGTTTGTATACTATTTTACTCACAATCGGTTAGTGGTTTATGGTTAGTGGTCTAATACTCACAATCTACCAATAATAATTTCGTTTACATTTCGCAACATTATTAGCAAATACAGGTGGTCTCCACAGTTAAGGGTTCGAAATCCAACAACCGTAGTAGAGGGATATGTGGAGAATTCATTACATGGACAAATAAAAATTGCTAATATGTTGTCTCATGTAGAAAATCCAGAAACGTCGGCGTCATCATCTGTTTCTGAAACTCATAATTTTGAGCAACACGGTCTTACTTTAACCGTTAATAGTACTCATAATTCCAATGTAACTATTAATATTTATAATTCCAAATAATTTTCTTTTTGTTATTGTTGTTGTTGTTTCTTAATTAAATAAATGCTGAGTGGATTCTATTCTTTCTAAACCATCTTTTATTCAAAAATGACATTGACATTTTCAGGTAGAAAAGTGACAGATGCTAGCCGGGAAAGTACTTTCTCGGCTAGCTGGGAAAGTAAAGTAAGTAATAAGTCGCTTCCTGATTACTTCAAAGGTTAGAAATCCATAAATTACTAACCGATTGTGAGTAAAGTGTATTTATCTATATTTGGGTATCACATACAGCAGCTTAAACTTATTAGTTCCTTTGTTTGTGTTTTATTATATTATGTTGTATGTTCAATTTTGCAATTTATAGTGATTTTGCAATATATTGGTTTTTGTTTTTTTACTTCACTTTTTTAACTTGTCTATATTTTTTTTTATTGACGATTTATCTAATTTTATAAAATTTTATTTGTTATTGTTATGTATATCTTTTTCGTGACTCTATGTTAAGCTTTGTCCATAAAATTGTATAATTTTCAGTGGCAATAAAGCATATTTCTATTCTATTCTATACATAATATGTACACTGCATCAAAAATTTACTCATGTTAAATGAATAGATATTGTATTTCATACTACCCAAGAGGACTTAATGCATTGTTAAACAAGCTCTTATTATTTCTTCTTCCAGCTAAAATTATGTACATAACGTAAAACGTGACACGATTTTAAATTACAACCAAACACCAGCACAATGTTGTGTTGAGGCTGTCCGTTTTGTACTTTTTGTGATATTAGGTTTCACACTGCATTCTGCAAAAATAGTAAAAAATGGGGTTATAAATTTTACAATTTCGGACGAGCTTGTTCGTTTAAAACTTTTAGCTGTTGTTACTTTTTGGTAGTTCTATTTTAAACGAGAGGTTTTAGATAAATAGTTTACAACACTTGCTATTTTATTTATTATAGATATATATGGTATGTCAAAAGTAGCGGGAAGGTCGTATATTTCGCAAAATAAACATTGGAATGAAAAACTGAAAAATACCTGCTCAATATTTCTCAAAAATCTACAGGGTGATTGATCAGTGGGGTAATGCTCAATAGATCCGCTATAGTAATAGATAGCAATAAAAGATAATAACAAAATTTGTAGGCAACTTTGAGCTTCACATTATAAAATTAGTAAGAATGTTACAAGGTGTTCGATAACACAGTGGCAGACCAAACTTACGTTTTTTTTTAAATGGAACACCCTATATTTTATTTTATATTCGAAATCATATTAACTTCTCTATCACAAAAATATAAAGGTTGGTTATGTTATACTATTTACAAAGTTATAACCAATTTTATATGAAAATCGTAACAAGTTCAACTCCCTGTATAAAAAAGAATACGCACAACAGCAATAGTTTGTTGATGCCATATTTTTTTATTTATTATCAAAATTTTAAAAAATGATTAATATTGCTAATTTCCTTTATATCAAATACAGGGTGAGTCAAAACGCAAGTACATTATTTTCTCAGTAATTTTAAATGGAACACCCTGTATTTTATATCACTATTGAAAAGTACCATTACCGTACTTTAATTTATAGATAACATTCCCTATGTCTAAATTTATTACTTATAGAGATATTTTCATTTTGCAATGGACCAGTAGCGTGGCCAACCAAATCACCAGAATTTAATAAACGGGACTGATTTTTTTGGGGTTACGTTAATAATGAAGTTTATAAAATACCTCCAACAACAACGGATGATATGAAAATTAAAATGCAAAGTGTATTTCGATGTGTTAATTTACAAATGCTTCGTAGTGTAAGTAGCTCGTTCAATGATAATTTTGAGGCGTGCATTAATGTGTTAGGAGGTAATTTTAAACACCTTATGTAATTAAATATTACAAATATTTTATTAAAAGTAGCTTTTAATTTTTTCAAACATGTGTTTTTTTTTGCAAAATGTATTATTGATAAATTATTTTTCGTTCTTTATTTGTTAGATTGTTACATTTACATACAAAAGTTGTGTTTAATAATTGTCTTCAAAAATGTTGTAGATATTTTCTTTTTGTGTGTTTTTTGTAAAACCTATTTCTAATAAATTATTTCTCTTTCTTTATTTGTTACATTTACATACAAAACTAGTTTTTAATTGTTTCTAAAGTGTTGCATGATGTGGTTGTGTTTCTTTTTGTAAAATGTGTTAAAAAAAATTGAGAAAAATATTTAACCCCTCACCCACAAGAATTTAAATGCATCGTTTTCCTTCTACAATACATTTTACTACAGGGTCATTTTTATGTTCAAAAAGTTGAGCGGGTTTAAAATGAATGGTTTTTGAAAAAAATAAGATCAAATTATAGAGCGCATATTTAAATTTTCTTAAAAATCTTTTTCTCTATGTAACTTGAAAATGATAAGAGATACTGTTATAAAAAATAAAATCAAAATGTTTATCTAAAAGGAACCCACATTTTTGTATGGCATCTTTTTTTGGTATCTCTTATCATTTTCGAGTTACATGGAGAAAAGAAGATTTTTGAGAAAATTTAAAAATGCACTCAATAATTTGATCTTATTTTTTTCAAAAACCATTCATTTTAAACCCGCCTAACTTTTTGAACATAAAAAGAATACTATAGTAAAATGTATTGTAGAAGGAAAACGATGCATTTAAATTCTTGTGGATGAGGGGTTGAACATACTTCTCATTTTTTTCTTAAAATACGCTAGTCATCAAATTTTTTACAATTTATCTCGCATAGTTTGAATGTAATCGGCATTTAACCTTTAACTACCCGCGCATCAAGTTATAACATAACTACACGCGTGGCGTACTTTATGCGCCACAAAAAAATACACTTAAAAACAGCGGATTTTTTTTTGAAAAAATACACTTAGTTGTTTGTTATAAACCTCATTCGGCATCAGTGAATACTTTGAGTTCCTTTTCAGTAAGCCAATTGGGATTTATAACTGGAATCGTGGAATAACTGGATTCCATAATAATAGTTATTTATGTACCAAGTCAGTAAAGTGACTCTTTATCGAACGAGTCTGATATTACGAGAAGAGCGAGCGTAGTGAGCGAGGCGAGTAATAGACGAGTTCGATAGAGTCTTTACTGACGTGGTGCATAAAAAATTTTATCGCCAACATATATTTTTTTAATTTAATGTCGTCCGAAAATTTTTTGAAATGTAATTTTTTGCAGGAGAAAACGAATCGTTTATAAAGAAGAATATATTTTGTGCCATAATGACTAAAAAACAATTGAAATATGTATTTATATTACTACTTATATTAATATAATCCTGGTGTATATTGTCTACCACCGGAAACAACAAATAATAAACTGTAAATTACGATCTTCCCAGAACACCGATTATAACGAAACTAAAACCAAATTGTAAAGCACATTGCAGTGATGGGTTAGAGAGATAGACAAGTTCAAAAATTAAATTTTTAAATATATTTGCAGTAGAATTCTTATATCTGGCGTACAAAATACGCCAGCGCGTGTAGTTAAAGGTTAATATTGCTTATTTTAAAGGTCTTTTCAATCACAACAAAAGTTATTGGTAGCATTATACACCTAAAATCGACTGTTTCTCTGTTATTTCAAGTCAAATACACTAATTTGAGCATGCACCAAGAAAACAAGTTTTTTCACTACCATATCTCTTTTTATGTTATAACTAGAAGATTCATAAAGGAAATAATCTCTTTTTTATCCTATAAACTACAAAAATGTTCTATATAGTTTTTTTAGTTAGATGCATAGTTTTTAAGTTATTCGCAAAAAACCGTTTGAAAAGGTGTTATGTTTCAATGAAAATGGCCAATTTTCAACCAGGAATAACTCAAAAAGTAATGAGTTTTCGAAAAAAAATTATAAAACAGTTTTTGCTTAGTATTAGGTTCTCTAACAACTTCCGTAGTTATTTAAGCAAAAAATTTTCCACCCCCGAGAAGGGGTGGGAACCGCCCGCAAGACAAAAGCACACATCGGCATAGGGTAGACATTGTTTCTTGGGCTATTCCCTACTTATTGTGAAAATATCACGTAAATCGATATAGTAGGATAGAATTCGGAGCCACATACCCACATTGACTGCCCTAATATTGATTTCTCAAAAAATTTGTATCAATAGATGAAATGTTTAAGTTCTCCTGGGATGAACTAACATACATATATGCATTTAATACAGCGTTCCCGTTAAAACGTGTTAAACCAAATCACGAAAAAGTAAACATAACAAAGTAAAGTTTTCAGTTGAGTTAGAAAATGAAATATCGGAACTTAAACATGAAAACTGGATTAGGAGAAACTCTAATATTATCAGCAACGAAAATTATAGACAAAAAAAAAACAAATGATTAACCACAAAATTAAACTTAAAAAGCAGAAGCACTTTTCAGATAATCAATAAGTCCAGTAATAAAACGAAAACAATGTGGCAACTAGTAAATACAAAATTAAAGAGAACCAAGAGACTTGATCTTCCAAAAAACCTGATTACAATAATAGAATAATAGGCAATTATAGTGTCCTAAAGAAATATCTAATGTATTTGCTGAGTATCTAATTTTATTGAGTCCGTAGAATCTATAGTTCCAAAAAATGGTCAATGGAATAAAAATAACCATACATTAACAAGACGTAGGTACACCTAATGAATCACTTTATTCCAAAATCCACCGGGTTTGATGAAATGCCAGTTTCACTCCTAAAGAAATGTTCATCACAATTAGTTTCTTTTATCACCGAATTAATTAATAATTATTATGTGAGTTCCAGAAAATTCCCTGATATTTTAAAAACTTCTAAAGTAGTACCAGTTTATAAGAAAGGTTCACGAAACTTATTATAGATATAGTAATTGTAAATTGTAATTGAAACATTGTAAATTATGATTCGGGAGTGCTCCTAGTAGCATTTGACGTGTCTTGGTTTGTTTATTTCTACTGCATCTTGATTGTAAATTTAGTATTGACATAACCTATCAGTATTCATAATGTAGTTTTTTGTAAGTTTTTTCATTTAAATAAATAAAAAAGTAAAACATTTTTATTGGAAGCTATCAACGTACTCATCTCATATCCCAATATACATAATTCGATAACAAAAACATAAAATAAAAAATGAGAAGAAGGCTTAGGATTTGAGAGTAATTTATGCACCAATATAATTTCCGGTGTCGTAGACATCTCAGCTCAGCATATGCGCGACATTTCACCTCCATAAAATATTCCGTCTGAGTTTGAACTTGCGGTCGTGGATATATCCTATTTAGATATATCTAAAAAGCCTCCAACGTTTCAGAACTTTTGATAACCTAATCAAAGAAACGGCGAACGCTTTCTATCTTGATCCTTCTTTCAATAAAAGAAAACTGTTTGCTTGCCTTTCCAAACCCTACCCTTCAGTGAAGTAGACAGGGTTAAGATTGAGTTGACGCGACCCTAAAGTGAATCTGAATATTAAAATATTCTCTTGAAATAAAACATGTTATATTAAATACAATATAGAACAACATTTATAAAAAATATAACGTAAATAAGTTAAAGGGTAATGATTTTTTATTCTGTTCTAGATATTCTTCCCTTTTAGTCCAAGTAATAAAGGTTAAAATAGGACAAAACCTCGCAATTTTTACAGAACGGATCGATTTGCTTGAAAATTTGGGAATAAGCAGTGGATAGTCCAAGGATCAAAATATATATCATGCCAAAAGGCGCTTTGACCATGGGGGTGGCTGCCACCCCATCTCGGGGGTGGAAATTTTTATTATATTTTGACCGCAAGAGTTGGTAAAAACGTTCATTATAAGCAAAAAACATTCTATACATTTTTTTGATAAAATTAATAGTTTTCGATTTATTCGCTATCGAAAGTGTTAGTTTTATTACGAAAAAATCCATGTTTTTAATCAGTTTTTTGCTAATAACTCAAAAAATTTTCGTTTTATCAAAACAACTTTAGTTAACAAAATGTACCTTTTGAAAAAATAAACAAAATCGTTTTTTTTTATTTTCCTTAAGACCTATAGTAATTGAGTTATACATACTTTATTATACACTGAGGTGCAAAATTAACCGGACACCTTAAAAATGGGTAATTTTTGATGCCTCGAATTTCTTGAACCTGTTATCCGATTTAAGTGATTTTTTAGTACATTATAGCCTTATTGTTTAACAACATCGCTGTAAGAGTATTGTTGCTAAACAGTTAAATTTTCATTGTATACCGGGTGTACCAATCAAACTGGGTTTTTTTCTCAAAGTTCGCATCACCCTGTGGAATATTCTAGAATTTATAAAATACTAAAATTAAAATCCAACTATAGCCTGATCTTTTCTCAACATTTTGTTTTTTGATTCAGTCACTTACATAAGACCATAAAAAAGTTAGGTGCTTTAATAACTAGCCATGTTTTTCATCAATACAGGGTGTTTTTAAATAAGTATGGCAAACTTTAAGAGATAATTCTGCATGAAAAAATAATGGCAGTGTGCTTTATAAACGGCAAGTCCGCAAATGCTTCGTTTCTGATATAGAGGGTGTTGAAATTTTTCTTACAAACTGAAGATTTATTTATTGCTTTAAAACCGGTTGAGATATGAAAATGCAATTTGGTAGGTTTTAAGACGTAGTTATTGTACATTTTTTGACATACAAGTAAGAAATTAATATTCACCATTGGCGCCCATATGGATAATATGAGCTGTCATATTACCCGTATGCGCGCCAATGGTGAATATTAAATTCCTGCTTGTATGTCAAAAAATGTACAAAACTAAGTCTTAAAACCCACCGAATTTCATTTGGATATCTCAACCGTTTTTAAAGCAATAAATAAATTTTCAGTTTGTAAGAGAAATTTCAACATCCTTTATCTCAGAAACGACGCATTTGCGGTTCCAGAGTTACGGAGGGTGAAAAGTGGAGGTTTTCGATAGTTTTTATATTTTTTGGGCAATTTATAATATTATTACTGATGAAAGAAATTTCCTTTGACAGGATTATGTTTTGTAAATAAAATTTGCTATTTCAGTGGCTGATGGTATGTCATTGATAAGCCCTTGAAGAAACGTCAACTTCACCACCCAAAATCATCATCAATTGTCCAAAAAAAAAAAAAATAAAAATATCGAAAATCTCCATTTTTCACCCTCCGTAATTATGTATCGGACCTTTTTGTTTTAAATTTTATGTAGAACATTTTTGTATAGAACATTGTTTACGCTAAAGCATAGTTTTAGAAAGATTGACGAAAAACCTAAAAGAAAACTACTAATTTACCGACTTCTCCCCCCAAACCGGACGCTCAAAATGGTGTAACTTTTTATTGAACAATATGTAGACCATATAGAACAATTTGGTGTTGAAGGAAAACTTTTACTTTGGATGTCTGAGTTAGGCCGTTTTTTGGACCAATTATACTATACTACTTCTGTAACTTTGGAACAGTCCATTTTAGAACGATTATGCATGGAGCCTTTTTATTTCAAATTTAATGTAGAACATTTTTGTATAGAAGGTTGTTTATGCTAAACCGCATAGTTTTAGAAATATTGACTAAAAACTTAAAAAACTACGAATTTGCCGAATTTTCCTCCCTCTCCCCCCCCAAACCCGACGCTCAAAATGGTGTGACTTTTCTGAACATTATGTGGACCATATTATAGAACAATTTGGTGTTGGAGGAAAACTTTCACTTTGGATGTCTGGGTTATACCGTCTTTTGGATCAATTGTATCATACTATGCCTGATTTTGTTCTTATTTATTTTCTATTATCACAGATATTTCGCTGGCTAACGGCCTGGGAAGCACTGTGTGCTTGTTTTCTCCTGCCGGATCTTGGTGTCCGAGGACCATGATCAGTACCTATACCTTTTCTTATCATATGTTAGTGCCATTATGAATGAACTAGGGAATAAAAATGGGGTGGTTTTCCATTGCCTTTCCCATCGAAGTACCACAACCATTTAAACTGCTCCAGTCATGGTTGTGATTGTCAAGTTTTAAGCCGATCCAGGATCATTTCCTCTGCACCTTGAGCTGGCATTGATGATCACTGCTCTGCTGCCTTCATCAGAAAGGGCAGAGGGATGAGAAATAGGTAAATAGATTTTGGACGGATAAGGGGATGGGACATGTTTTCTCCCAGTAAGGAATTGAGAGCAAATTTGTCTCGCGTGGACAGGGTCGTTTTCCTGAATTAGAACTATTCTTTACCGGGATCGTAGAGTGTCTAGCCGCTACCGTGATTTATTTCTAAAAAAAGTATAAATAATATGTTTGAGGTCACCTATTCGTTTATTTCGAAGTCGATTCCAAAAAAAATAAACACAAAAATACTCCTATTTATTTTGTTTTCCGTTCTCTTGTTTATGGGTTGTGGATCAAGTCATTCCAAGAAGAAAAGATCTGCCGTCGAAAACTTGTTAAAAGATATGAAGATAATGCTAAGTAGTATATCATTTAATGCCGAGAATTACTGTTTTATATACATATTCGTAGTTTAATTTGTAGGCCTGGATCCCGCGTACCAAAAAAAGTTGATTAATAGCAAGCTAAAAATTTGTTAATAGCTTAATGGTGCCTGGTCGGAAAAACTTTGATGTATGGGAACACTGGTACAGGGGAAGTTTGAATTGTGGAACAGGTTTAAAATGTGGAACGTCAAACTACGAAAACGTCCAATGTATTGTGTTCATTAAACTCTTATGCAAAAATCAGACTGGTATTTATCACCAACTGGGCATTTTAATAAGTCCGACACGTATAATATGTCAAATGATAGGAATTATGTTGGTAATAAATAGCAGTCTGATTTTTGCATGAGAGTATAATGAAAGGGTAACAAATAAATTGGAAGTTCTGTCCGACAAAATACATGGGACGTTTTCGTAGTCTGACGTTCCAAATTTTTGACCTGTTCTACAATTAAAACTTCCCGTGTTCCAGTGTTCCCATACATCAAAGTTTTTCCGACTAGACACCATTAAGCTATTAACAAATTTTCAGCTTGCTATTAATCAACTTTTTTTTGGCACGTTGGATTTAAGTCTATATGTCTAAAGATTAGACATATAGACACATTATTTATAATCTCTTTAAAAAAGTGATTATATTTTTGACAAGATGATGAGAAATTATAGTAAAAAAGAGATCTTTTAAATGATTCTTTTGCAAAAATGAGTGTATTTCAACAGTTAAAACATAGGAAAAAAGAGACTAACTCACAAAATTATTATTTTATAAATAATAAGATATTTTATTTAAGACCACCAATTTCTGCTACATAGTATCTTCTACTGATAGGCGACCGGTTTACCCTCATGGGACTATTTTTTTTGCATTTTGACTGCACCAAACCCTTTTTATTCGATTTTATAATAATATTACACATATAATTATATAGTCGAGGAAATGAAGCATTTTGGCTCGCAATTTTTTCGTCCAGCATGGATTTACTTGAAATTTTCACAGAAGGTAGGGAATAGTCCAAGGATCATTTTCTATATCATGCCGCTGTACGTTTAAACGTTGGGGGTGGTGACCACCCCATCTTGGGGGCGGGAATTTTTTATTACATTTTAACCATGTAAGTCGATGTAAAATGTAATTCTAAGAAAAAAATGTTTTTTACATTTTCTTTGTAAAACTAATATTTCTCGAGTTATTCGCGCTTGAAAGTAACAGTTTTTCGATGAAAAAATCGACTTTTTTAGAGGGTTTTTTGAGAGTACCTTAAAAAATATGCATTTAATCAAAAAAACTGTAGATATCAAAATTGTATCTTTTAGTAACATAAACCAAATTCGTTTTCTGTAATATCTTTATGACCAATACAAACCGAGATACGGCATGTTAAAAGTTAGCTTTTTTCGTCAAATGTATAATTTGAAATATTCAAAGTAAAATAACAGAAAAACTTTGCATTTTTAGAGAAAAACTTAAATAATATTTTTTCAAGCATACAGTAGACCTTTCAAAAAATAAGAATAAAAAGTTTCTAGCCTGAAAATTAAGCAACTTATGATAAAAAAAAGGTCAGTACCTGCTTTCCTCTATAAATAAATCAGTGAAAACAACCCCCTAACTACCCTCCTAATTAAAAATTGGTCTTCACCTCTCTGTAATTCCTTTTATAGTTATATTATCAATACGCCCAAGAAGCTGGACCTATTTAAATGGCCTAATTTTAGAAAATTTTGAGTTTAAAGAAAAATGATTTTTATGAAATTTTCGATTTTTCACCTTTAGCTTCAAAATATCTCCGAAAATACTGGAGATACGAAAAAAATTATAGATTACTAAATTGTAGCTTTTTTAATAACTAAAATTCTCTTGTACACAGATTTTCACTATAGTGAACCGTTAGCGAGATATAGCTGTTTAAATCCTCTATTTACGAGGAAACACACCCTTACTCGAGCCCTTTAAACCCACCCTAATTCAAAACTAAGGAATCTTACGGAATCTAGTGTACACAGTCTCATAACTCTTCAAAAATCCTACAAAGTCATTGTTGAAAAAACTTTTTATAGCCAAAAATGAAGGAGGTATGTTTATAAAACGCTTTTTTTTCGAAATATTCGGATAGTCCTCTTATGGATAATTTTCAAAGTATGTGTAATACCACAGAACCGGTTCGTACACTGGAAGATGACTAAAAAACTATTTGTATTTGTACATATTTGTAAATTCGTATTTTTGTGTAAGTAAATGTTTTTGTAATTCCTTAATTCTACTTTTTCTCTGTATAGATCTATTAAAATATCTACTTATAAAAACTGTAATGTTATTAAGGGTGGTTTTAAGGGTTGAAATATTATGATATTATGTCCTAAAGTATAAAACAATCATTATTTAACCAATCAAAACCACATTTTACCCATATTAAAGTTTACAATGTTTTTATATAATTTTTGACAATAAGGGGTACACCATTTTTACACCCCTAAAAATAATCAATGCCCTTAAGCATAATATAGAATATGAAATACAGGGTGAGATGATCCTAATCCCAAATTTTTATGTAAATTATTCTTTTAGGATAAGTAAATTTTTTATATAGAGCTCCAACAAGGGTGATTTTAAGGGTTGAAATATTATGATAGTATATCTTAAAGCATAAAACAATCATTATGTAACTAATGAGAACCAAATGTTGACAAAATTAAAGTTTAAAATGTTATTTTATAATTTTTTACAATTAGGGGTAGTTTTAATCCTTAAAAAACCAAAAGCGTACAACGGCTCAATATAGAAAATGAACTAGAGGGTGTAATGAGCCTAATCCCAAAGTTTTGTACAAATCGATGCTGGCGCAAAAATTGCGAGGTTTTGCCATTTTTTCAGCTTCATTTCCTCGACTAATACTATTTATTTTTTCTTTTAATTTTTCCAAGCGGATCAGAAATTGTTATTAACAAATAACTTACCTATATAAAAAAAACCCCGAATCGCTTCGAATAACATGTTTTTAGACGCATCTCATCAAATTCAAATACTTATTACCTATTTACAATTTTCTTCCGAAAAAAATTCGAAGAAAATTTCTAGCAAAAAATTGTTAATAATTAAAAAAACATGTCGAAAAAATATCTCCAAGAAAACGTATATGTTGGTTCGCTCACTACCCCGATCAAATAACAATCTGACCCCAAAAAAAATAAAGGAAGGATGAAAGTTTGGGAGTAGGAATTTGAAATTGTCTATTATTATA